>NC_082717.1:28547332-28848499 GCF_030144855.1 Hypanus sabinus
GGCAGCTCGTTCCACACTCTCACAACCCTCTTGAGTGAACATGTTTCCCCTCATATTTGCCTTAAACTTCTCAACTTTCACCCTTAACCCATGACTTTTGGTTGTAGTCCCACATAACCTCAGAGAAAAATGCTGGCTTGCATTTACCCTATATATACCTCTCATAATTTTGTATACCTCTATCAAATCTCCTCTCACTTTTTTACATTCTAAAGAATAGTCTTAACCCTATTCATAGATTTTACCTTAGATTTTTACCTCTGCTGTTTGGAATGTACACATTAATGGAAGAATGTTTGTGGCATTGAGAGGCTAAGTTGAAAATGGCTCACCATGTCTATTTTCCCCAGTCCTTCAGCTCTCTATTAGTACTGAATTGATATCTTTTTCTGCTGGTATGTTGAAGATTGGTGCTGCCTGTAAGTTATGAATTGTCTACTTAAACTTCAGCAGCTTGTTAGACAACAGAAGATGAACTTCTCAGATGATCAGATTGCTTAGTGAGAAACTTGGCTACATTGACTTTTCTACCCTTATCAGGACATTAAACTCTTGCACTGCAAGTCGTTGGGAATTTTGAGGAATTGCTCTAGAGGTCTAATAGGAAAAGTGGGTTGAGTAAGAGGCACCACCATTCCTCCTTTCTGATCTATACATTTCCCTCATTTATACAGCAACACAAAAAAAAACAACAACAGATCAGGCAGCATCAGTAGAGGGAGATGAACAGTGGATATTTTGGGCCAAAGACCTGATGAAAAGGTCCTGAAACATGAGCTTTGGCCTGAAACATCAGCTGTTCAGTTCTCTCCATGGATCCTGCCTGACCTGCTAAGTTCTTCCATCATTTTGTGTGTTCCAGATTTCCAATATCTGCAGTCTCTCTTGTACCCTTGCCTTTGCACATTATTTTCCAGGTACATTTGCCAGATGCCTCATTGCGAAAGTCATTTTTATGATTCGCACTGTTATTGTGTTTTGCTGCAGTGCACAACCCTTCAGTGAAAGGTGATGTCGGTAATGAAGAACTGGATAAGCAGTCCAAATCTTTGACTGTACTATCATTTGAATGTTCTGATCGTCAAAAACATTCAAGGTTTTGGGCTTTTATTGCCAGTTAACCCAAACTAGGAAAATAGCTGAGCTGACTTCAATTTTTTTCAGTCTTTTTGTAGGCAGAGCTTGTTGCCCTATAACACCTGTCAACTCCCCAGGAAGAGAGTCACATTTAAAAGACATTGTTGCTAGACAGGAACTTGCCAATAACCTGTTCCTGAAGAGCATTTTGAACTTCAACAGGACCACAGTTCCGGATCTCAGCACAACCTTGGTCCAAACATGGATGTTGATATGACTGAATTCCAGAGCTGAACTTGAAAGTAGCCCCAAGAAAACATCTGACCAAATATGCCATCAAAGAGCCTTTGTAAATCTTAAGCTCATGGGCAACAAGGAGGAAACACTCCAAAGGCTGGAGCCATACCCTGCATAGAGGAAGGTCTTGACCTCAGAACATTAATACAAAGGTTCCTTGGAGTGTCCTAACCTCATTCATACCTCATCAATGACAATTTTTCCTTCATAAGATTAGAAATTGCAATATTAACTGATGTTATCATGGACTTGCTAGTGTAGCGTGATGTAAGGGTTCACTGCTATGTAATGGTTTTTTTGTAATGTTCGCTGCTGAAGTAATGGTTTCTCTGCAGCAGCAATGTTTGGGTTATGGGCAGAGATAATTGGAATGTTGATGCATGTTAGCCAATCAGGATTTTGTTGCCCTGTCTTGTGATTCTGGAAGCAGTTGTTTTTGCGGGCTTTTGTGAGAAGGAGAGGGAGATATTAAGAGTGAAGATGCGAATGGAGAAATGTGGTAGATCGCCGGATAGGGTGGACTCCAAGCGGGGGTCTGAAGGAGCAGATCGATGGGGGAAGATGGACTACTGAAACTGCGTGAGCTCCAACTACTGTGCACAGACTGTTTAATAAGATTGGCGCCCTTTTTCTTTTATATTTTGTTTCTCTACTAACCATACAGTCAAAGTAAGAGTTATAAAGTGTAATTGTTTAATCGCATATTGTGTACCGTTTGTTAATTTAGGGTACTGATTTGTAACAGGGGACACATTGCACAGCATCCACCCTAACGAGATTTCTTAAGTTTGGCCAGACAGGGGGGTTATCACCTCCTAGATTAAGTCGCTAGAAGAAGAGAGTGTTACACTAGACAGATGGATGAATTAGAACATAGAATAGTACAGCATATTACAGGCCCTTTGGACCACAACACTCAAATCCTACCTCCCATTTAAACCCCACCTTAAATTCCTCCATATATCTGTCTAGTAGTCTCTTAAACTTCATTAGTGAATCTGCCTCCACCACTGACTCAGGCAGTGCATTCCACGTACCAACCACTCTCTGAGTAAAAGACCTTTCTCTAATATCCCCCTTAAACTTCCCTCCCCATGTCCTCTTGTACTGAGCAGTGGTGCCTGGGGGAAGAGGTGCTGGCTATCCACTCTATCTATTCCTCTTAATATCTTGTACACCTCTATCATGTCTCCTCTCATCCTCCTTCTCTCCAAAGAGTAAAGCCCTAACTCTCTTAATCTCTGATCATAATCCATACTCTCTAAACCAGGCAGCATCCTGGTAAATCTCCTCTGTACCCTTTCCAATCCTTCCTACAGTGAGGTGACCAGAACTGGACACAGTACTCCAAGTGTGGCCAAACCAGAGTTTTATAGAGCTGCATCACTACATCGCGACTCTTAAACTCTATCCCTCAAATTATGAAAGTTAACACCCCATAAGCTTTCTTAACTACCCTACCTACCTGTGAGGCAACTTTCAGGGATCTGTGGACATGTAGCCTCAAATCCCTCTGCTCCTCCACACTACCAAGTATCCTGCCATTTACTGTGTGCTCTGCCTTGGAGTTTGTCCTTCCAAAGTGTACTACCTCACACTTCTCTGGGTTGAGCTCCATCTGCCACTTCTCAGCCCACTTCTG
Source organism: Hypanus sabinus (assembly GCF_030144855.1). Classification (NCBI taxonomy): domain Eukaryota; kingdom Metazoa; phylum Chordata; class Chondrichthyes; order Myliobatiformes; family Dasyatidae; genus Hypanus; species Hypanus sabinus. The sequence goes on from NC_082717.1 coordinate 28,550,349, forward strand.
CATCCTATCAATATCTCTCTGCAATCTTCAACAATCCTCTACACTATCTATAACACCACCAACTTTTACGTTGTCTGCAAACTTGCCAACCCACCCTTCTACCCTCACATCCAGGTCGCTAATAAAAATCACGAAAAGTAGAGGTCCCAGAACAGATCCTTGTGAGACACTACTAGTCACAACCCTCCAATCTGAATGTACTCCCTCCACCATGACCCTCTGCCTTCTGCAGGCAAGCCAATTCTGAATCCACCTGGCCAAACTTCCCTGGATCCCACCCCTTCTGACTTTCTGAATAAGTCTACCGCGTGGAACCTTGTCTTTTTTCTTTTTCAATCTTTTGGTGTAGGTAAAAGTAAGTTAAATAAAGGTGATCATAGGTTAAGAAAAGTAAAGGTTATGGAGCGAATCTGAAACAGTACTCACTCCATGAGCATCTCCTGGTGACCTCGGAACCTTGTCAAATGCCTTACTAAAATCCATGTAGATCACATCCACTGCACTACCCTCATCTATATGCCTGGTCACCTCCTCAACGAACTCTATCAGGCTTGTTAGGCATGATCTGCCCTTCACAAAGCCATGCTGACTGTCCCTGATCAGACCATGATTCTCTAAATGCCCATAGATCCTATCTCAAAGAATCTTTTCCAACAGCTTTCCCACCACAGGCGTAAGGCTCACTGGTTTATAATTACCCAGACAATCCCTACTACCTTTTTTGAACAAGGGGACAACATTCGCCTCCCTCCAATCCTCCGGTACCATTCCCATGTACAACGAGGACATAAAGATCCTAGCCAGAGGCTCAGCAATCTCTTCCCTTGCCTTGTGGAGCAGCCTGGGGAATATTTTGTCAGGTCCCAGAGACTTATCTGTCCTAATGTATTTTAACAACTCCAACATCTCCTCTCCCTTAATATCAACATGCTCCAGAACATCAACTTCACTCATATGGTCCTCACCATCATCAAGTTCCCTCTCATTGGTGAGTACTGAAGAGAAGTATTCATTGAGGACCTCACTCACTTGCACAGCCTCCAGGCACATCTTCCCACCTTTATCTCTAATCAGACCTACCTTCACTCCTGTCATTCCTTTGTTCGTCACATAATTGAAGAATGCCTTGGGGTTTTCCTTTACCCTACTCGCCAAGGCCTTCTCATGCCCCCTTCTTGCTCTTCTCAGCCCCTTCTTAATTCAATTGAATTTATCCATCTGTGCAGCAAGTTGATGATAACTCTGTCATGGGCAGAGAAACAACTAGTAGCAATCATGCCACAAAAAACCGACAATGAACACCTTCATTGACAGAGGGAGTCCCAAAAGTGTTCCATTGCATCACCATGAGTTTAAAATGAGAATGCTATGATCAATATCCTGGAATCACTATTCAGTTAACAGGCTATATTGTTGCTATGGTTACCAGAGCAGGTGCAAGGCATGGAATCCAGTAATGGATGACATTCCAGCCCCTAAAACCTTTCCTGCATCGAAAACATATGTCTGGAATGAATTGTTGAATATGAATATTCATATATTCATATGAATATTGTTGAAGTTGAACTCAGCCAGTTCAATATAACAACACCTTTAGGGATAAAGCAACCCATTTGAAGAAGAGGGCAGGGAACATCATAAAGGACTCCTTCCATCCTGTGCACGGACTGTTTGAACTGCTTCTGTCTGGTAGGCGCTTCAGATCCCTCCAGACTAAAACTAATAGGCACTGGAGAAGTTTCTTCCCTACTGCGGTCACTTTGCTGAACAGTTAACTGCCGGTTAACTGTCGGCTAACTATTACTTGGATTGCACTACTTGTATGTATAATCTATATTTTCATTTATATTTATCATTATTATTGTTATGAGCAGAGAGACAACATCTGTTGGAAGTAAATTCCTTGTATGTGTACAGGTACATGGCAATTAAAGTCTGATTCTGATTCTGATTTGATTGGTAGCCCCATCCACCATGCTTAGCATTCATTCCCTTAACCACTATGTCACACTGGATGCAATTTTTACTATCTATAAAATTGTCTAAGGAACCTTCCAAACCCATGAATCTTACCACCAAGAAGTACGTGGGCAGCAAGTGTTTTAGAATACCAACATTTGCTGGTTTCCCTTCATTGTCACTCATTCTAAATCCTGGAACATTCTGACAGGAGCACTGCAGTGGTTTGAGAAGGTGGCTCACGACCACCTTCTCAAGAACATTTAGGAATAGACAGTAAACGATAACTTTACCAGTAGTGGCAACATCATAAAAATGAATACATAAAAACATTTAAAAAGGAATGAGAAATACTTGAGAAGAAAGGGCCATGAGGAAAGAAGAGTTTAAATGAGAATAATTGGACAGCCCCCTTCCAAGCACAACAGACCAAAGGATTTCCTGCTGCTCAGCTTGGTTTTACAATACTATTATTCTATGTCCTTGAAAATGGCATTTGCAGCACCAACCAATTCTGACAAAGTTCTCCATCCAGCTTTGCAGTCTCCTGAAGTTATGTGTGATTTGTAACATTTTGAAATTTCTCTGAATAGAATGCACATCCTGGTTTGCAGAGCAGCTGTTTGGCCACCAGATGGAGGATATTAGTGATTATTTTCCCTGTGATATACAACAGGGAGAATCATGAATCATGAATTACCAGAATTGGACATGACCAGTTTTGAACTTGGTCACGATTAAGGAATGTCTGAGGTCCCCTATATATCTCCCTCTTCCCAAGTGACATTATGGAACTAGGACTGAATTTCTTTGCTAGTGAATCTCAGCTGGGATGCTATCTGCTCCCAAGGACCTTTACAAACCCCATTTCCAGAAAAGTTGGGATATTTTCCAAAATACAATGAAAACAACAATCTGTGATATGTTAATTCACGTGAACCTTTATTTAACTGACAAAAGTACAAAGAAAAGATTTTCAATAGTTTTACTGACCAACTTCATTGTATTTTGTAAATATACACAAATTTAGAATTTGATGGCTACAACACACTCAACAAAAGTTGGGACAGAGGCACGTTTACCATTGTGTTACATCACCTTTCCTTTTAATAACACTTTTTAATCATTTTGGAACTGAGGATACTAATTGTAGTAGATTTGCAACTGGAAATTTTGTCCATTCTTGCTTGATACAAGACTTCAGCTGCTCAACAGTCCATGGTCTCCGTTGTCTGATTCTCCTCTTCATGATGCGCCATACATTTTCAATAGGAGATAGCTCTGGACTGGCAGCAGGCCAGTCAAGCACACGCACTCCGTGTCTACAAAGCCACGCTGTTGTAGTCCCGTGCAGGTCTGGCATTGTCCTGCTGAAATAAGCATGGACGTCCCGGGAAGAGACGTCGCCTTGATGGCAACATATGTCTCTCTAAAATCCTAATATACACCTCAGAGTCAATGGTACCTTCACATACATGCAACTCACCCATGCTGTGGGCACTGATGCACCCCCATACCATCACAGACGCTGGCTTTTGTACCTTTTGCTGATACCAATCAGGATGGTCATTTCCATATTTGGCACGGAGAACTCGATGCCCGTTTTTTCCAAAAACTAGCTGAAATGTGGACTCATCTGACCACAGCACATGGTTCCACGGTCTTTCGGTCCATCTGAGATGAGCTCGGGCCCAGAGAACTCGCCAGCATTTCTGCATAGAGTTGATGTATGGCTTCCTCCTTGCGTAATACAGTTTCAAGTTGCATTTCTGGATGCAGCGACAGACTGTGTTAAGTGACAATGGTTTTCCGAAGTACTCCTGAGCCCAGGTGGCTATAATTGTCACAGTAGCATGATGGTTTCTTAGGCAGTGCCGCCTGAGGGCTCAAAGATCACGTACATTCAACAGCGGTTTCCGACCTTGCCCCTTACGCACTGAGATGTCTCTGAATTCTCTGAATCTTTTCGCAATATTATGTACTGTAGATGTTGAAAGACCTAAATTCTCTGCAATCTTGCGTTGGGAAATGTTCCTTTTGAACTGACTAACAATTCTCTCACGAATTTTGGCAGAAAGTGGTGAGCTACGACCCATCCTTGCCTGCAAAGACTGAGCCTTTGATGGACGCTACTTTTATACCCAGTCATGATACCTCACCTGCTACCAATGAGCCTGCTTAATGTGGAGTCTTCCAAACCGGTGTTACTTGAATATTCTGTGCACTTTTCAATCTTATTTTAACTCTGTCCCAACTTTTGTTGAGTGTGTTGCAGCCATCAAATTCTAAACTTCTGTATATTTACAAAACACAATTAAGTTGGTCAGTAAAACTATTGAAAATCTTTTCTTTGTACTTTTGTCAGTTAAATAAAGGTTCACGTGAATTAACATATCACAGATTTTTGTTTTTATTGCATTTTGGAAAACATCCCAACTTTTCTGGAAATGGGGTTTGTATTTTGGAGAAGTAACAGCAAAGGTGCTCCAGATAGATTGTTGCAGCATCAAGTTCACACATCAACGACTAAGTGATGGCTGAAAAGGCTTCTGAAATGTTCCATCCCCAAGTGGTATCTGCCACTTGGTCACTGATTGTTGTCACTCTGTTCACCCTTGTTCTTGGCTCTCAGTGGGCTGTCTGCAATGTTGTTAGATTGCATTTCAGTAAGTGGCTGCAGTTTTGTAGATAATGTAGTTCTGCATGATCTGACACCTGAGTTTCAAGACATTAGTGAGTCATTCACTGAAGCTTAAGAAAGGAAGGTATTTAGATTCAACACCTGCAAAACCAGTGTCAGGTACCAAACTGTACCCACTTCACCACACTGTCCACTAACAATGAATGTTCACAAGGAGAATATACACCACTTATTGTGGTTGGGAAGCCACCTCTCAGTGAAGGCAGGCATCAATGATTCGGTCAGGACAGGTTCATTAACATTGTGTATAAACTTTCTTTAAAAGGTCTAATTGCACTCTGAGGAATGTCCTCTAGGTGGCAGTCTACTTACTTCCAACTTTCCCCTGACATTAAATCTAATGTTTGAGAAGGTTTGTCTTTTTCCATTTACTTTGATATTGGTTTTGTCTTGATGATGCTTGGTATTTCATTATTTTTATGTAGATAGTATTTTCCTGCAATGTTTTTCAGTACAATATAAACAATAAGAGAGAAATTTAAAATAGATAGGCCACAAATTACTAAATAAGACAAATAAAATTTGACCTTAAAATTCTTCTCTGCAAGACATATTTACTTTCAATATTTTTGAATAATGTTGTTCCCTTTAAAATTTTACTGATCTAGTGATGCGACTTTGAGTTCTTCCACAACAGTTGGAGAAGACAAATTCCAACAACTAAACATATTTGCACTAAAACTAAGGCCATGGACCTAAAAGGATTGTCATAAAAAATTACCTTACTAATAGTCTTGCAGAAAATTACGTTGACCTGGTCTGGCCTATTTGTATCTCCAGGCAGCTCAACTGCTTTCTGAAGTTGCGCAGATCCAATAAGTTCAAAGGTAATTCCCAATGGACACGAAATGTTGCTTTCTTGAATAGTCAACAGAATATAACTAGAAGACAAAGCTGAGCTGGAGCCTTTGAATCAGAACTTGAATTGTAAGAGGATATAAGGAACTTCCCATTATATTTTACGTAGCAACTGTCTCCCTGTATGGCACATTCTTGCCATAGAACCTTCAACCCCTCAGCACCAATGGAAGCAGTGCTGCCCACATGATCGTCTGATGCCCTTTCAAGTAATAAGCTTCTTTGTCCTCACTAATGGAAAGAAATAAAACTGTAGAAGTTGGAATCTGAAACTAAAACAGAAATGCTGAAAGAACCTAGCCAGTAAAACAGCATTTGAGGAAAGGGACATTAGTCAATATTTTGTGTTAGCAACATTCATCAGAACCACGGGGAGGGTGAACTTTGACTTCCCTAACTTCAGGTACCTTCTTGAATGAGCACTGAATTCTTCAATTTCAAGTAGACTACTGTTTCATCATTTCCTTTTATTGATTTTGTGCCCCTTTCTCATCTTGTTTGTTTTAAATTCCTTGCTAATGATCAGAACTGCATTCAAGCAGAAGGTACAAAAGCTTGAAAACACCTATCACCAGGGACAAGGACAATTCTTATACCATTGTTATCAGATTCTTGAATGGCCCTCTTGTATGATAGGATTTCTTGTCATAGCCTACAATAGGATAATAGAGGTGAACTAAGAAGTGGCAGATGGAATTCAATCCAGACACTTCGGAAGGCTGAATTTTTAGGCAGAATACAGGGTTAGTCTGGAGGAACAGAGAGATCTTGAGGTCTACATCAATAGATCTCTCAATATTGCCACGCAAGTTGATAAGGCAGTTAAGAAAGTGTAAGTATAGTGTTTTGGTATTCATTAGTAAGAGAGTTAAGTTCAAGAGCTGTGAGGTAATTTTGCAACTCTACAAAACTTGTGTTAGACCACACTCAAGGTATTGTGTTCAGTTCTGGTTGCTTCATTATAGAAAGGATGTGGGTGCACTGGAGATTTACCAGAATTAGAGAGCATGTCTTATGAGGTTAAGTTGAAGGAGCTAGGGCAATTCTCTTTGGAGTGAGAAGAATGAGAGTTAACTTGATAGAGTTGCAAAGATGATAAGAGGCATAAATCAAATGGATATCCAGAGACTTTTTGCAGGGCAGAAATGGCTAATGTGAGGGGACGTAATTTTAAGGTGATTGGAGGAAAGTATAGGGGGAATTGTCCGAGAGTGCTGGGAGCAAGGATCACGCTGCCATGAGTGGTGGTAGAGGCAGCCAGTAAATATATTAAGGGACATACAAGAGACTCCTAACTGAAAAAAATGAAGAGCTATGGGGGAATGTTTAGAATGATCTTAGAGTACGTCACAAAGTTGGCACAGCATTGTCAATTTAAGGACCCATACTGTGATGTACTGTTCCATGTCTTGTGTTCTTTATGATAGACGCTTCACCTCACAGTATACCTCATTATGATCTTGCACTTTATTGTTTGCCTGCATTGCATTTCCTTAATAGCTTTTACACTTGATTTGGCATTGCCATTGCTCTACCTCAATACTCTTTGTAAAGACTTGATCTGTAACAGTATGCCAGACAAGCTCCTACTGTATCCTGATTAATGTCAGTAATAAACTAATACTAATAGATTCAATCACTAGAAAAGTGTTTCAGAAGGTTTACTTCCTTCTGAGGTTAAGATTGTCACTGAACACTCTAATGAAATTCTACAAATGTACTGTTGATGGTATCCCAACCGATTGCATCATGGTCTGGTATGACAACTTCAATGTGGAGGAACATAAAGAGCTGCAGAGAGCAGTGGACTCTGCCCAATAAACCAGATATATTCCTTCCCACCACTGACAATACTGCCTCAGGAAAACAATCAAACATCTCCACCAGCTGAGTCACAGCTATCATTGGGCAGGAGGTACAGAAGCCAGAAGTCCAACATCGTAGGTTCAATAACAGCTACTTCCTTTCAACCATTCAGTTCTTGAATTAACCAGCACAACCCTAATCATTACAATTTAGCAACAATATGACCACTTTGATTGTTGTACTAAAATTGACTTTTTTTTTGTTCTGTGTTCCTTTTTGTAAAGATAGTGCATAATTAATGTTTTTCTTGTGAACGTCGCTTATATAATGCTATTGTATGTAACTGTGACGCTGTTGTAAGCAAGTTTTTCTTTGCACCTGTGCATATATTTACTTACCAATATGATAATAAACATGACTTTGAAAAATATCATTTTGCAATTATTCTATATTTCCTACTAGTTTTCTATCCATCCTGCAAAACTTTGGATATTTTGATAATAAATGTGCAATGAACTTCAAATCTTTTTCACTATTAATGATAAGTCTGCTTTGTTTCATCTTATCAAACTTCTGTTGCAGGTCCATACATAGCACTTCAACTGCAATTTCCTCACTGAGCTTTGTTACCTCATCAAAAAACTAAATCTGGTTAGAAATCTCCCTTTTATAGCTTTCCATAGCAGAGAACCTGCAGGTTCATCATCCCGAGTGAAAATTATGCTCCACATCTCAGCCTTAAATACCTTACATTGTACGCTATGACTGTAACTCCTTGGTTCTAGACCTTAAAGCCAGGAGGAAATTTTTCCCTGCATCCAGCAAGTCAAATCTATCAGAATTTTGTTCATTTAATGAGATCTTCTTTTATTCTTCCAAACTCAAGTAAATAAAGACCAATCTCTCTCTACAGACTCAACAGTCCCCAGGAACCATTCTGGTGCACTGAAGATAATTGATTCCTCTGAATCAATCCCTACACTTTTATTTGAATAAGGATGAAACTTTTCTAGTCCTCTAGTACGGTTACCAAATCTGTAGATATTCAGAACATTATTGCCAAGACATCTACTATCTACTCCTTCCCCTCAACAAAGTATGGTGCATTCCATCTGGACTAGGTAATTCATTCTAAGCACAGACTGTCACTCTGTCATCCTTGCTATCAATTTTTACCCCATCCATAATCTCAACTACACTATCCTTTGCTGAGTTTGTATATGAACCTTAAAGAGGAAGAAGAAGCTGCTTGTAATCATTTAGGGCCTCTTCCATTTCCATTGGTGAACAAGTATTTGCTACTTGATTTGTCCCACCTCTTAATAGATAGTGGGGTCAAGGGATATGGGGAGAGGGCAGGAACGGGGTACTGATTGTGTATGATCAGCCATGATCACAGTGAATGGCGGTGCTGGCTAGAAGGGCCAAATGGCCTACTCTCTATTGTCTATTAAAATACATCCAGTTTACTACCCTAGAGAATATTCTTGGAGCACTTTAGTGTTTTTTTTTGTGCCTGCCCTTTACTTTCTTGTTTATTTCTTTACCACTGAGTTTATTCATTTTCTGTAATCAATAATATGCCATCATATTCTTCTCTATATTTTGGCTATCCAGAAAGCTCAAATTTTAATTTTCATTCCCTTTTACTTGATGGGAATGCATCAAGACTCTAAATGTACTATTTCTATCTTAGTCGATTCACACTACTTCATTACTGTCATGTCTGAATCCATTTGATCCAGGCCAATCTGGTTCTCATTCTATTGGAGCTGGTCCTTCTCCAATTAACTACTCTTACATAGAATATCGAACCTAGAATAGTATAGCACTGTACAAGCCTCAGTCCATGATATTTTAACCTACTTCAAGATCAATCTAACCCTTTCCTCCTATATAGCCCTCCATTTTTATTTCATTGAAGTGCCTATCTAAAAGTATCTTAAATTACCCTAATAGACCTGCCTGGTATCACTCTGGACAAAATCTACCACTAACATTCCCCCATTATAATTTCCTCTAATCACTTTAAAATTATGCCCTCTTGTATTAGTCATTTCCTGCCTCGGAAAAAGTCTCTGGCTGTCCTCCCTGTCTGTGCCTCTTATCACCTTATACATCTCCAACAATTCACCACTCACCCTCCTTCACTACAAAGAGAAAAGCCCTTCCTTACTCAAACTTCCTCATAAGACATGCTCTCTAATCCAGGCAGCATCCTGGTAAATCTCCGCTGCATCGTCTCTAAAGTTTCCCCATACTTCCTATAATGTGGCAGCCAGACCTGAGCACAATGCTTCCAGTGTTGTCTAACCAGATTTTTATAGAGATGCAACAATACCTCTCAGTGCCTGAGTTCAATCTGAGATTATATAAGGCTTCATAAGGCATTAGTCAGGCCGCACTTGGAGTATTGAGAATAGTTTTGGGCTCCTTATTTAAAGCATGATGTGCTGGCTTTGGAGGGGGTCCAGAGGAGGTTCATGAGAATGATCTCAGGAATGAGGGAGTTAACATACGAGGAGTATTTGATGGTTCTGGGCCTGTACTTGCTGAAGGTTAAAAGAATAAGGGCCGATTTCATTGAAAGCTATTGAATATTGAAAGGGCGAGATAGAGTGGATGAGGAGAGGATGTTTCCTACTGGGGGGACATCTAAGACATCCCAGAGGATACAGTCTCAGAAAAGGAGGATGTCCCTTTAGAACATAGATGAGAAGTAAGTTCTTTAGCCAGAAGTGGTGAATCTGTGGAATTCATTGCCACAGACAGCTGTGGAGGCCAAGTCATTGGGTATATTTTAAACGGAGGTTGATAGGTTCTTGATTAGTTATGAGATCAAAGGTTATGAGGAGGATGCAGGAGAATGGGGTTGAGGGGAATAATAAATCAGCCATGATCGAATGGCAGAGAAATCTCAATGGGCTGAATGGCTTAATTTAGCTCCTGTGTCTTATGGCCTCATGGTCTAATGAAGTTCAACACAATATATGCCCTGTAAACCACCATATCAACTTGTGAGCAACTGAAGGATCTATGGGTATAGACCCCAAGATCCTTATGTTCCTCCAGACTGCAAAGAATCCTCACATTAAGCTCTGCCTTCAAGTTCAATCTTCCAAAGTGAATGACTTCACAGTTTTCCAGACTGAACACCATCTGGCACTTCTCAGCCCAGTTTTTCATTCTATCAATGACCTATTGTAACCTACAACAATCTTCTACGCTATCTACACAAAATCATCCATTGTGTCTTCTGCAAACTTATGAGCCCACTCTTCCATTTACTCATCCAAGTCATTTATAAAAATCACAAAGAGCAGGGATATTAGAACAGACACCACTAGTCATGGATATTCAGGCAAAATGTGCTTTATCTAATACTACCCTCTAAATTCTATGGGCTATGAACTTCTATGAATCCACACAGCCAAGCTTCCCTTGACCCTATGCCTTCTGCTTTTCTGAATAAGGAACTTCGTCAAACACTTTAACTAAAATCCAAGTATACCACAACCATTGCTCTACCTTCATCAATTTGTTTTGTCACTTTTGCAAAAAATTCATTCAGGCTTGTGAAGCATGGCCTACCCCTCACTAAACCATGCTGACTATCCCTAATCGTAAGACCATGGGAGCAGAAGTAGGCTATTTGGCCATCAAATCTGCTCCGCCATTCAATCATGGGCTGATCCAATTCTTCTAGTCATCCCCACTCCCCTGCCTTCTCCTCATACCCTTTGATGCCCTGGCTGATCAAGAACTGGCTGTATCTCTGCCTTAAATACACCCAATGACTTGGCCTCCACAGTCTCTTGCGGCAACAAATTCCTCAGATTTACCACTCTCTGATTAAAGTAATTTCTCTGCATCTCTGTTCTAAATGGACATTCTTCAGTCCAAAGAAGCCGTGCCCTCTTGTCCTGGACTCCTCTACTATGGAAAATAACTTTGCCATATCTAATCTGTTCAGGCCTTTTAACATTCAAAGTGTTTCTATAAGATCCCCCTCATTCTCCTGAACTCCAGGGAGTACAGCCCAAGAACTGCTAGATGTTCCTCATACTGTAACCCTTTCATTCTGGGAATCATTCTCGGAGAAATCAGACTATATTTCTCCAATAATCCTGTCTCTTAGAATCCTTTCCAATAGTTTGCCCACCACTGACGTAAAACTCACTGTTCTCTAATGCCTGGGATTATCTCTATTACCTTTCTTCAACAAAGGAATAACGTTTGCCACCTTGCAATCTTTTGGTACTATTCTTGTGGCCACTGAGGATGCAAGCATCATCGCTAAAGGCACAGGAGCCTCTGCCCTCACTTCCCATTGCAACCTGGGGTATATCCATCTGGTCCTGGGGATTCATCCATCCTAATGTTCTTCAAGTTTTTCTGGACATCATCTTTCATAATGTTGACATGTTCACATATCGGCCTGCTTTATGTCCCTCTCACTGGTGAATACTGAACCAACGTATTGATTAAGGACCTCCCCTACTTCCTCCGACTCCAAAAACATGTTTCTTCTTTTACCTCTGATCAGCCCTACCCTGAATCTAGTCAGCCTCCTGTTCTTCATGTACGTGTAAAACTCCTTGGAGTTTTCCTTAATCATACTTGCCTTCTCATGTTTCATTCTAACTCCCATAAACTCTTACTTGGCTCCCTATAACCCTCCAGAGCATTTGAAATTTGCTCCTATCTTTTTCAATAGTTAGTTGAAGCATTATGGCATTACGATCACTAAGTGTTCCCCCATTGATAATCATTCTATTTGGCCTGGCTCACTACCCAGAAACAAGTTGAGCAAAACTGCCTCTGTCAATGAGTCAGAAATGACCTCATCAAGAACCCTCTCTTGAAATCTCTTCTGAAATATCTCTCTCTTTTTGCTACTGATGATATTGATATCTCATTATTGTTGGATTACTGATGCTGACCATTATCACTGTTCCAAGCCTTGGCTGAGGCTTGCGTGTGTGTCCTTGAGCAAGGCACTGAACCACACATTGCTCTGCAATGACACCGGTGCCAAGCTGTATGGGTCCTAATGCCCTTCTCTTGGACAACATTGGTGGCGTGGAGAGGGGAGACTTGGGCAACTGCCGGTCTTCCACAAAAAAAAAACCTTGGCCAGGCTTGCGCCTTGGAAACTTTCCAAGGTGCAAATCCATGGTCAATTGAGACTAGCAGAGGCCTACTACTTCTCTGCAAACTTATCTTCAATATACTTCCCTCAGAACAGTCCCAGTAATTTGTAGTCACTTCTCAATTGTTTCTTGAAATTTGTTACCATACGTGCTAACCAGTTAATCTTTCTTGACAAATTGTACTACAAGGCAGCAGCCTATTAAAGTTGGATGAAGTGTAGTTCACTTATTAAATTAGTCTTAGTTTCTTTTAACTCTTGAATTACAAGATTATTTACAGAGTAAATGTCATACATAAATGCCACTGCATCTTTCCATGTTGCCAGAGTAATTACACTACAAACATATTTAATTGCAGCTTTGTTTTGGGGTTGTTTTTCATTCAAATAGAACTGTCTTTAGTTGCAACAAATAAGGCAAAAGTTCTTTGAGAACTTCTCTTAAAACGTTTTCTTATCTCAATCAGCAGCCTCTCTGTTACACAAAAATGTTTCAAAATGACAACAAATTGATAGCATTTTCATTGTACATTAAATTAAGATTCAAGTGAATTTATGGAGAGATTATTTATGCTCAGCATTATTTAATTTCCTTGACAGGCAGTACGCAACCCTCCCATGAGCTGTCGATTTCTGTTTCAATGCAATAGCTTTTGTTTACCTATCTTGCACAAAGGCACGCTGCAACAGTTGATGTCAACATGACCCTATAGATGATCCCAGTCTTATCAGGTGCTGAAGGATGCTGATAATTTATTTTTCAGAGTTGAATTTTTGCATATAAACTTATCATTGAGTTTTCACTGTACTGCTCCATTTTCTTGGCTTCAATATGGTGACCCAGAAGTACTGGCTGGTTAGAGTCATAGAGTTGTATGGCACACAAAACAGGCCCTTCTGCCTTCCACCTTCATGCCAACCCTTTACTCATGTAAACGAAACCCATTTATTTATTTAATTATAGGTACAGCATTTAAAGATGGCAGCATGGTTACAGCCCTTCTGGTCCAACGAGCCGTGCCACCCAATTACACCCATGTGACCACTTAACCTACAAATGCGTATATCCTTTGAATGCGGGAGGAAACTCGAGCACCCAGAGGAACCCCATGTGGTTAGTGGGGGACTGTACTAACAGCGGTGTAACTGAACCTCTGTCACTCTTGCTTTAGTTATGCTATGCTTTCTACTATACCTCTGTGCCACCCTAATTCACCCATATTTGGACTATACATTGGTTATTTAATAGTATCCAAATTAATGCTTCCTAAATGTAGAGATTGTATCTGGTTCCACCACCTCCTTGGGCAGCATGTACCAGATTTTGAACTGTCTGGTGCAAGACTACCCAGCTTCCTGTCACTCAGTGTCCATAAATTATAAATGAAGTAATTGTTAGAGCTGACAATCTCTGCAATGTTTTTAGATGTTAATGCAAAATTAAGACCTTAGATCTCTTTCCCCCTACTACTCTTCATCCATCATTTCCTGTGGCATACAATCTCTGGGAACAGCAAAATATTGATTGTGGCAGAATTATTACAGTTTTAAGGGTCATCAATGAATGCAAAACATCAGAGTCGATGACAACTCCATGATGTAGCCCACAGCTTTCTTTGGCCATAAAGGTTTCAATATCCTTGTGTTCTTTCCAGCTTGACAGAGGGTTATAGTCAGTTAAAATGAAACAATGCTTAAACATGGCCAAGTAGTTAAATAGTTTCTCTCCTGCAGAAAAGAAAGAGCAGTGAGAAAGATTCTTTTTCAGATCCTGGATTTAATTGACAACCAAGTTCAAAGTAAGACTTATTATCAGAGTACATACATGTTACCACATACAACCCTGAGATTCTTTTTCTGCGGGCATACTTAGCAAATCTACGGAACAGTAACTGTAAACTGTAAACAAACTGCTGATGCAGATATAAATAAAAAGCAATAAGTAACAAGCATGAAATAACAATATAACAGAGTCCTTAAATGAGTGTAGCTATCTCCTTTTCTTCAAGAGCCTGATGGTTGAGGGGTAATAACTGTTCTTGAACCTGGTCATGTGAGTCCTGAGGATCTTGTATCTTCTACGTGATAGCAGCCACGAGAAAAGAGCATTGCCTGGGTGGTGAGGATGTTTGATGATGGATACTGCTTTTCGGTGGCAACATTTCATGTCCCACTATTCAGGACATTCACAAAGAAAGGTGTGTAAAAAGGGCCTGAAGGATCATTGAAGACCCGAGTCACCCCAACCACAAACTGTTCCGGCTGCTACCATCTGGGAAGCGGTACCGCAACATAAAAGCCAGGACCAATAGGCTTCTTCCACCAGGTCATCAGACTGATTAACTCATACTGACGCAAGTGTATTTCTATGTTATATTGACTAGCCTGTTGTACATAATATTTATTATAAATTCCTATAATTGCACACTGCACAGTTAGACGGAGACATAATGTAAAGATTTTTACTCCTCATGTATATGAAGGATTGTAAGTAATAAGGTCAATACAATTCAATTCACATGTGCTCAATGGTTAGGAGGGTTTTACCCATGATGTACTGGGCTGAATCCACCACCTTTTGTAGGATTTTCCACTCAAAGGCATTGATGTTCCCATGCCAGGCTGTAATACAACCAGTTAGCACACTTTCCACCACACTTCAATAGAAGTTTATAGGTGAAAGTCCATATGAATGTTGGTAGTCTTGACACCAGATTTTCTGGCAGTGCAGGCTGTATCTAGTAGCTATTATTAAATGGAAAATCAGAAGTTCAGTCCTTGAAAGTGAAGCCAAGATTTTTCTTTCCATCTGTAGGCAACAACTGAGAAGAGGCATTAAGAGGTTCAACAAATTTACAACAATTCATGTGATCTTTAAGGTCAGAGGGCATTCTAAAAAATTACCTGTATTTTAATGGTGTGGACTTGTCCCATTACTTTACAATTTAAATTTCTTTTCACAGACAAAACCTGAATCAAGGACCCATTGCTGATTAAACTGTTAAACTTTGCCATACTTCAGCATGAATGATTAGGCGGATAATCATAAAGGATAATTTTAATATGCTTGCATTGCTTTCATTTGCAAATTTAGTGGGAGTGATGGTATGCTTTAATAAAAACAAGAAGTGATGGAAATATTGAATACAGCATGTTACATCAGTAGATGAAGAAATGGAGTTGATATTTCAGATCAGTGGAATTTATTTATTTATTTAATTACATCTAGAGTAAGCCATTCGGCTTTACAAACCACACCATCCTAGCAACCCCCAACAACCCCGATCTAACCCTAACCTAATCATCCCACAATTTACAATGACTAATTAACCTACCCAGTACACCTTTGGACTATAAGAGAACATAAGAACATAAGAAATAGGAGCAGGAGTGGGCCACCTGGCCCATCGAGCCTGCTCCACCATTCAATAAGATCATGGCTGATCTGCCCATGGACTCATCTCCACCTACCTGCCTTTTGCCCATAACTCTTAATTCCCCTACTATGCAAAAATCTATCCAACCTTGTCTTAAATATATTTACTGAGCTAGCCTCCACTGCTTCACTGGGCAGAGAATTCCACAGATTCACTACTCCCTGGGAAAAGCAGCTCCTCCTCATCTCCGTCCTGAATCTACTCCATGGAATCTTGAGGCTATGTCCCCTGGTTCTCGCCTCACCTACCAATGAAAACAATTTTCCTGCCTCTATCTTATCTACCCCTTTCATAATTTTATATGTTTCTATAAGATATCCTCTCATTCTTCTAAATTCCAGTGAATATATTCCCAGGTGACTCAATCTCTCCTCATAGCCTAACCCCCTCATCTCTGGAATCAACTTGGTGAACCTCCTCTATACTGCCTCCAAAGCCAGTATATCCTTCCTCGTGTATGGAGACCAGAACTGCACACAGTACTCTAGGTGCAGCCTCACCAGTATCCTGTATAGTTGCAGCATAATGTCCCTGTTCTTAAATTCAATCCCTCTAGCAATGAAGGCCAACATTCCATTTACCTTCTTGATAGCCTACTGCACCTGCAAACCAACCTTTTGTGATTCATGCACAAGCATTCCCAATCCTCTCTGCACAGCAGCATACTGCAGTTTTTTTACCATATAACTAATAATCTGCTCTTCCACTTTTCCTTCCAAAGTGGATGACCTCACATTTACCAACATTGTACTCCACCTGCCAGACTCTTGTCCACTCACTTAACCTATCTATGTCTTCCTGCAGACTCTTGGTATCTTCTGCACAATTTGCTTTTCCACTCAATTTAATATTGTCAGCAAACTTAGATACACTACACTTGGTCCCTTCTTCCAGATCATTAATGTATATCATGAGCAGTTGTGGGCCCAGCACTGCCCCCTGTGGTACACCACTCACCACTGACTGTGAACTAGAGTAACTCTCTGCTTTCTATTAGTTAACTAATCCTCTATTCATAATAATACATCTCCCCCATTTCTTTTATGCGGCACCTTATTGAACGCCTTCTGGAAATCCAAGTAAATAACATCCATCTGTTCCCTTCTATCCACTGCACTCATTCTATCTTCAAAGAACTCCAGTAGGTAAGAGGAAACAGAAGCACCCAGGGAACCCAAGGCATTCCATAGGGATAATTGCAGAGGCTCAGTATACCAGAAGCTGGGATTGATCCCCAAACTCTAACACCCTGAGTTGTATTGGCATCATGCTAACTGCTATGATACCTTGTGGCCCGTTTATTAGAATTGGAAGTTCGAAATCAAGTATGTTTAAGATGCAGATTCATGGAAAGGATAGGATTAACATATGATGTGTTGGAAACAAAGCGATTCTGAATGAGATGGTGTTAGTGCTAGTTGAGAGAGGGTGATTAAAAACCATTGGAGTCACAGAAAGATACAGCAAGGAGACAGGCACTTCTACCCACTGGATTGGTGCTAACTGTCATGCATCCATGTTACAGTAATTCTATCATAACTCCTTTTCATTAAATTACAAAAATCCAGATGGCATCCTGACCATTTAATCCAGCTCTGTGATGGGGTATGTTTGTGGAAAGCAAAAGCTGCTGAGGAACTCTAGCGAGAATGCAAATAGCCTGTGTAATTCTGACTATTTTTTACACTCCCAAAATGGTTTATTTCAGGAGTATGAGGTAGTCCAATACTCTTATCATACATAAGGCAGAATGGTCAGCGGAGGTCAGATGGTCACAATGCCATCTTTAAAGGCCATAACTTTCACTAAAATCCAGAAATTTTTATGGTGACTTTAATTGCAGTCGAACACCAGCTTTGCCAAACCAGAACACATTATGTTCTAGTAGTTCAATTACTTTGGCACTGTTTGAAGAGGAACAAACAGTTGTAAATGCATTGACATGTACAGTATTTAAGTATTGTTAAAACAGGCACATGTAAGAGCTTCATGTGCTAATTTGGAACAAAATAGGAGAAAAACTACATGCCAAGTACAGTACATCTTAAAATCATAAGAAGAGCAAGGCTGTGAGCCAGCTGTATAGCAGCCAGCTCTGATAGACCCAGGCAAAAGCTTTCATCTACAGGTGTAAACTTGGATGCATTGACCATGAAAAGATTAACAAGACTTTAAGTAACATAGATAAGTTACAAATGTAATGTCAGGGTTGGAATGATTAGAATCTAAACTAACTACTGCAAATAATTCAACATTTTGCATTTGTTTCCTCCATTAAACTTGTACAATAATTGCCTTGGACATTTTGATTGTGATTGCAAGACCTTGTTGTATTTCGTACTGTGGGATCCAAGAAGCCTGGTTCATTTGTTCATTAGGGAGAATAATGGTGAGGGAGTTGTGTGGCCTCTTTTTGCTACCAAAATTAAAATCAATGCGACAAAGGAAAAATTGCACCTCAGTCACTTAATGCAGGTTGGTACAAACCCCAGAGACATTTTTAAGCCCACAAAGAAAAATTAGATCACCTTTGAACTCCTTAAAGTACCAGAAGAATTAAGTGTTTTAATGAAAATGTGATTCAAGCTATTTATTATTGTTTAGTATTCCCAACAAAGATGAGAGGTGCACGATAAAGCCAATTATACGGCTCAATATAGAATTAAAGCTCTGTTTCCTGTAAAACAATGACATTTGTTTCAGTCAATGATCTACAAGAACACTTGGAAACTATTGATATCACTTTTAGGCAGACTTTGAGAAAGAACTCATGTAAGTTATTAATGTATATGCATATTATGAATTCATGGAAGTCGTTAATGCATTTACCCCACTCCAGAAGTTGAAGTTGGGGCCAATAAGGACTTCTACTCTAAATTTGGAAGAATTCTGGTCTACATTCCAGGGTGAAGGAAGCTGATCTTCTCAGGTGACTTTAATGTCAGGAGAGGAATTGCTACTCTCTGGCAAGGTGTGGAAAACGTTGATGGAGTGGATAAAGCTAACTCAATAGTCCCACTCCTGATAAATGTTTGGAGCATGATCATATCATAATGAACCTAATGGGAATAACCACAAGCCCCATAACAGCACCTCCTGATCCAAGTATTGATTATATTATCATCTGAGCGAGGGACCACAAATGCGTCTGAGTCAAATGTTATGACAGATATGAGTGACTGCTGTCCAGTCTGCCATCTAATTAGGACTCATATCTCCTTCAAACTAGCCCATACCATTAACATCAACAAAAGCACTACAACAAGATGATCAATAACAGCTCTCAACAACCATAAAACCATTTTTTCTCAAATAGCATACATCATCATGTAATGTTATGACAACTATTCAAGCATCACTTGAATAGGATGAGAGAATGAGAGGTGACCTGATAGAGGTGTATAAGGTGATGAGAGGCATTGATTGTGTGGACAGTCAGATGCTTTTTCCCAGGGCTGAAATGGTTGCCATAAGAGGACACAGGTTTAAGGTGCTGGGGAGTAAGTACAGAGGAGATGTCAGGGGTAAGTTTTTAAGAGCCTTTTAGATAGGTACATGGAGTTCAGTAAAATAGAGGGCAACAGGTAACCCTAGTAATTTCTAAGGTAAGGATATGTTTGGCACAACTTTGTGGGCTGAAGGGCCTGTATAGTGTATGTTTTTATGTTTCAAAATTATGGTCTAACAAATCGTGATCACATTATGGGAGTCCCTTTCTCAAAGGAGAGGGAGAGAGGGGGAGAGGGGGAGAGGGGGAGAGGGGGAGAGGGGGAGAGGGGGAGAGGGGGAGAGGGGGAGAGGGGGAGAGGGGGAGAGGGGGAGAGGGGGAGAGGGGGAGAGGGGGAGAGGGGGAGAGGGGGAGAGGGGGAGAGGGGGAGAGGGGGAGGGAGAGGGAGAGGGAGAGGGAGAGGGAGAGGGAGAGGGAGAGGGAGAGGGAGAGGGAGAGGGAGAGGGAGAGGGAGAGGGAGAGGGAGAGGGAGAGAGAGAGAGAGAGAGAGAGAGAGAGAGAGAGAGAGAGAACGAACATATTGTACTCTTGCTGGATCCTCATCCCATGCAATGCTTCTTAATTGAAGCTCTTCCTACTGAAAGAATTATAATTGGAATACAGGTTGGCCATTAGAATCTGTTGAATGAAATTCAGATATCCTCACTGATAAGAGAAATAGAACTTTACTATAACGTAATGTTTTATATTTATTCACTTGTGGGGTGTGGGCATTCCCAGCTAAGCCAGCATTTATTGCCCACCCCTAATTGCCCTTGAGAAGGTGGCGATGAGCTGCTTTCTTGAATTACTGCAGTCCCTGAGGTGTAGGTACACCCCCAATGCTGTTAGGGAGGGAATTCCTTGATTTTGACCCAGTGACAATGAATGAATGGTGATATGTTTCCAAGTCAGCTTGGTGAGTGGCTTGGAGGGGAATTTCCAAGTGGTAGTGTTCTCAAGTATCTGCTGTTCTCATCCTTCTAGATGGTAGTGGTCATGGGTCTGGAAGGTGCTGCCTTAGGAAGTTTGGTGTGTTGTTGCAATGCACCTTGTGGATAGAACACACTGCTACAACTGTTCATTGATGGTGGAGGGATTGGATGCTTGTGGAAGGCAGCCCATTCAAGTGGGCTGCCTTGTACTGGATGGTGTCAAGCTTTTTGAGTGTTGATGGAGCTGCAGTCATCCAGGTGAGTGGTGAGTATTCCATTACACTCCTGACCTGAGTCTCGTAGGTGGTGGACAGGCTTTGGGGAGTCAGGAGATGTGTTACATGGAACAGGATTCCTAGCCTTTGACCTGCTCTGGTAGCCATGGTGTTTATATATAACCATATAACAATCACAGCACGGAAACAGGCCATCTCGGCCCTCCTAGTCCGTGCCGAACTCTTAATCTCATCTAGTCCCACCTACCCGCACACAGCCCATAACCCTCCACTCCTTTCCTGTCCATATACCTATCCAATTTTGCTTTAAATGACAATACCAAACCTGCCTCTACCACTTCTACAGGAAGCTCATTCCACACAGCTATCACTCTCTGAGTAAAGAAATACCCCCTCATGTTTCCCTTAAACTTTTGCCCCCTAACTCTCAAATCATGTCCTCTCGTTTGAATCTCCCCTACTCTCAATGGAAACAGCCTATTCACGTCAACTCTATCTAATCCTCTCAAAATTATAAATACCTCGATCAAATCCCCCCTCAACCTTCTACGCTCCAATGAATAGAGACCTAACTTGTTCAACCTTTCTCTGTAACTTAAGTGCTGAAACCCAGGTAACATCCTAGTAAATCGTCTCTGCACTCTCTCTAATTTATTGATATCTTTCCTATAATTCGGTGACCAGAACTGTACACAATATTCCAAATTTGGCCTTACCAATGTCTTGTACAATTTTAACATTACATCCCAACTTCTGTACTCAATGCTCTGATTTATAAAGGCCATCGTTCCAAAAGCCTTCTTCACCACCCTATCTACATGAGACTCCACCTTCAGGGAACTATGCACAGTTATTCCTAGATCTCTCTGTTCCACTGCATTCCTCAATGCCCTACCATTTACCCTGTATGTTCTATTTGGATTATTCCTGCCAAAATGTAGAACCTCACACTTCTCAGCATTAAACTCCATCTGCCAACGTTCAGCCCATTCTTCTAACCGGCATAAATCTCCCTGCAAGCTTTGAAAACCCACCTCATTATCCACAACACCTCCTACCTTAGTATCATTGGCATACTTACTAATCCAATTTACCACCCCATCATCCAGATCATTTATGTATATTACAAACAACATTGATCCCAAAACAGATCCCTGAGGCACCCCGCTAGTCACCGGCCTCCATCCCGATAATATGGCTAGACCCATTTCAGTTTCCTGTCAATGGTAACTCCCAGGATGTTCATAGTAGGGGATTTCATAATGGTGATGCCACCAAATGTCAAGGGACGATGGTTAGAAACTGTATTGTTGGAGATGGTCATTGCCTGGCACTTGTGTGGCTCAAGTGTTATTTGCCACTTGTCAGCCCAAGCCTGGATATTGTCCATGTCCTGCTGCATTTGGGAATGAATTACTTCACTATCTGAGGAGTCATGAACGGTGCAGAACATTGTGCAATCATCTGTGAACATCCCCACTTCTGGCCTTATGTTGGAAGATAGGTCATTGATGAAGCAGCTGAAGATGTTAGATCCTAGGATATTTCCCTGAAGAACTCCTGCAGTAATGTCCTGAGGATGAGATGATTGTCCTCCAACCACCACAACCATCTTCTTTTGTGTCAGGTATGATTCTACTCAGCAGAGGGGTTTCCCCTATTATCTATTGACTCCATTTTAGCCAGGGCACCTTGATGCTATACTTGGTCAAATGCTGCCTTGATGTTGAGGGCTATCACTCTCACCTCACCTATGGTATTTAGCCCTTTGAATCCACGTTTGGGTGATGAAGTCAGGAGCTGAGTGGCCTTGACGGAACCCAAACTGGGCATCTGTAAGTAGGTTATTGCTGTAGGTGCTGCATGATAGCATGGTTGATGACCCCTCCGTTATTTTGCTGATTATTGAAAGTAGGCAGTAAATGGCAGGGTTGGACTTGTCCTCTCTCTCGTGTACAGGACATACCTGAGCATTTTTCCACATTGCCAGTTAGAAGCCAGTGTTGTAGCTGTACTGGAACAGCTTGACTAATGGTGTGGCAAGTTCTGGAGCACAAGTCTTCAGGACAATTGCCGGGATTTTGTCTGGGCTTCACAGTATCCAGTGCTTTCAGCCATTTCTTGATACCATGTGGAGTGAATCAGATTGGCTACAGACTGACATCTGGGATGCTGGGGACTTCAGGAGGAGGCCGAGCTGTATCATCTACTCGACACTTCTGACTAAAGATTGTTGCCAATGCCTCAGCCTTATTCTTTGCACAGAGCCTCCTCCTCCAGGGAGTTGTTTAAATTTAGGTCTTAGGAATCTCTGAGAATATTGTTATAATACCATAAGATCATAAGACATAGGAGCAGAATTAGGCCATTAGGCCCATTGAGTCTGCTTCACCATTCAATCATGGCTCATCCTTTTCTTCCCTCTCCTCAGCCCCACTCCCCAGCCTTCTCCCCATAACCTTTGATGCTGTGGACAATCAAGAGCATATCAATCTCCATCTTAAATACACTCAAAGACTTGGTCTCCGGACCTGCCTGTGGTAACAAATTCCACAACTTCACCACCTTCTGGTTATAGAAATTTCTCCATATCTCTGTTATAAATAGACACTCCTCTATCCTGAGGTTGTGCCCTCTTGTCCTAGACTCTCCTGCCAAGGGAAAGATCCTTTCCTCATCTGCTTTGTCTGGGCCTTTCACTATTCGAAAGGTTTCAATGAGATACCCCTTCATCCTTCTAAATTCCAGCAAGTACAGACCCTGACATATGATATCCCTTTCATTCCTGGAATCATCCTTGTGAATCTCCTCTGAATCGGCAGTTTTCTTCGGCAGTTTAACGGGGGCACTACTGCGCAAGCACGTGTAAGTCAGACAGTGCAGCAGTGGGAGTATTTAAACAGAACAGTAGACGGAGCGGGTGACGGAGTAGGGGGGGACAGAGTAGGAAGGCTTTGTCTCGAGAGGCTTCGGTGAGCAGAGGCTGAGGACGAGCTTCACTCCAAGTGAGGTAAGGCCGGGTAAGTTCTTTTCAAAGGAGAAAGTTTCAAAAGTTGAGGCAAGTATTGGGTAGGTCATGGCAGCTGAGATCGGCCCTGTGGTTTGTTCATCCTGCAGCATGTGGGAAATCAGGGATACTTCCAGTGTCCCTGACGACTATGTGTGCAGGAAGTGTGTCCAGCTGCAGCTCCTGGCAGACCACATTGAGCATCAGGAGCTGCGATTGGATTCATACTGGAGCATCCACAATGCTGAGAAAGTCGTGAATAGCACATTTAGTGAGTTGGCCACACCGCAGGTAAAGGCTACACAGGCAGAAAGGAAAGGGGTGGCCACTAGACAGCGTAGCTGTAGGCAGGTAGTGCAGGAGTCCCCTGAGGTCATCTGCCTCCTAAATAGATATACTGTTTTGGATACTGTTGGGGGAGATGTCTCATCAGGGGAAGTCAGCAGCAGCCAAGTTCATTGCACCATGGGTGGCTCTGTGGCACAGGAGGGAAGGAAAAGGTGTGGGAGAGCTATAGTGATAGAGGATTCAATTGTAAGGGGAATAGATAGGCGTTTCTGTGGCCACAAACGAGACTCCAGAATGGTATGTTGAATCCCTGGTGCAAGGGTCAAGGATGTCTCTGAGCGGCTTCAGGATATTCTGGAATGGGAGGGTGAACAGCCAGTGGTCGTGGTGCACATAGGTACCAACGATATAGGTAAAACGATATAGGGATGAGGTCCTACAAGGTGAATTTAGGGAGTTAGGAAATAAACTAAAAAGTAGGACCACAAAGGTAATAATCTCTGGATTACTACCAGTGCCACATGCTAGTCAGAGTAGAAATAGTAGGATATTTCAGATGAATACGTGGCTTGAAAAATGGTGCAAGGGGGAGGGATTCAAATTTCTGGGGCATTGGAACCAGTTCTGGGGGAGGTGAGACTGCTATAAACAGGACAGTCTGCACTTGGGCTGGACTAGAACCAATGTCCTAGACCTAGGGGGATCATTTGCTACTGCTGTTCAGGAGGATCTAAACTAATGTGGCAGGGGGATGGGAACAAGTGCAGAGAGACAGAGGGGTGTAAAATGAGGGTAGAAGCAAAAAGTAGTAAGGTGAAAAGTAAAAGTTGCAGGCAGGCAAATCCAGGGCAAAAAGCAAAAAGGGCCACTTTTCAACATAATTTTATCAGGGCTCAGAGTGTTGTAAAAACAAGCCTGAAGGCTTTGTGTGTCAATGCGAGGAGCATTCGTAACAAGGTGGATGAATTGAATGTGCAGATAGTTATTAATGAATATGATATAGTTGGGTTCACAGAGACATGGCTCCAGGGTGACCAAGGATGGGAGCTCAACATCCAGGGATATTCAATATTCAGGAGGGATAGACAGGAAAGAAAAGGAGGTGGGGTAGCATTGCTGGTTAGAGAGGAGATTAACGCAATAGAAAGGAAGGACATTAGCCTGGAGGATGTGGAATCGATATGGGTAGAGCTGCATAACACTAAGGGGCAGAAAACGCTGGTGGGAGTTGTGTACAGGCCACCTAACAGTAATAGTGAGGTTGGGGATGGCATTAAACAGGAAATTAGAAATACGTGCAATAAAGGAACAGTAGTTATAATGGGTGACTTCAATCTACATTTAGATTGGGTGAACCAAATTGGGAAGGGTGCTGAGGAAGAGGATTTCTTGGAATGTATGCGGGATGGTTTTCTGAACCAACATGTCGAGGAACCAACTAGAGAGCAGGCCATTCTAGATTGGGTATTGAGCAATGAGGAAGGGTTAGTTAGTAAACTTGTTGTGCGAGGCCCCTTGGGTAAGAGTGACCATTATATGGTGGAATTCTTCATTAAGATGGAGAGTGACATAGTTAATTCAGAAACAAAGGTTCTGAACTTAAAGAAGAGTAACTTTGAAGGTATCAGATGTGAATTAGCTAAGATAGACTGGCAAATGATACTTAAAGGGTTGACGGTGGATATGCAATGGCAAGCATTTAAAGATCACATGGATGAACTACAACAATTGTTCATCCCAGTTTGGCAAAAGAATAAACCAGAGAAGGTAGTGTACCCGTGGCTGACAAGGGAAATTAGGGATAGTAACAAGTCCAAAGAAGAAACATATAAATTAGCAAAAAAAAGCGGCACAGCTGAGGACTGGGAGAAATTCAGAGACCAGCAGAGGAAGACAAGGGGCTTAATTAGGAAAGGGAAAAAAGATTATGAGAGAAAGCTGGCAGGGAACATAAAAACTGACTGTAAAAGCTTTTATAGATACTTGAAAAGAAAAAGATTGGTCAAGACAAATGCAGGTCTTTTACAGTTAGAAACAGGTGAATTGATCATAGGGAACAAAGACATGGCAGACCAATTGAATAACTACTTTGGTTCTGCCTTCACTAAGGAGGACATAAATAATCTTCCAGAAATAGTAAGGGACCGAGGGTCTAGTGAGATGGAGGAACTGAGGGAAATACATGTTAGTAGAGAACTGGTGTTAAGTAAATTGAAGGGATTAAAGGCAGATAAATCCTCAGGGCCAGATGGTCTGCATCCCAGGGTGCTTAAGGAAGTAGCCCAAGAAATAGTGGATGCATTAGTGATAATTTTTCAAAACTCCTTAGATTCTGGATTAGTTCCTGAGGATTGGAGGGTGGCTAATGTAACCTCACTTTTTAAAAAAGCAGGGAGAGAGAAACCGGGGAATTATAGACCAGTTAGTCTGACATTGGTGGTGGGGAAAATGCTAGAGTCAGTTATCAAAGATGTGATAACAGCACATTTGGAAAGAGGTGAAATCATCGGACAAGTTCAGCATGGATTTGTGAAAGGAAAATCATGTCTGACAAATCTTACAGAATTTTTTGAAGATGTGACTAGTAGAGTGGATAGGGGAGAGCCAGTGGATGTGGTATATTTAGATTTTCAAAAGGCTTTTGTCAAGGTCCCACACAGGAGATTAGTGTGCAAACTTAAAGCACACGTAATTGGGGGTGTGGTATTGATGTGGATAGAGAATTGGCTGGCAGACAGGAAGCAAAGAGTGGGAGTAAACCGGACCTTTTCAGAATGGCAGGCAGTGACTAGTGGGGTACCGCAAGGTTCAGTGCTGGGACCCCAGTTGTTTACAATATATATTAATGATTTAGACAAGGGAATTAAATGCAGCATCTCCAAGTTTGCGGATGACACGAAGCTGGGTGGCAGTGTTAGCAGTGAGGAGGATGCTAAGAGGATGCGGGGTGACTTGGATAGGTTAGGTGAGTGGGCAAATTCATGGCAGATGCAATTTAATGTGGATAAATGTGAGGTTATCCACTTTGGTTGCAAGAACAGGAAAACAGATTATTATCTGAATGGTGGCTGATTAGGAAAAGGGGAGGTGCAACGAGACCTGGGTGTCATTGTACACCAGTCATTGAAGGTGGGCATGCAGGTACAGCAGGCGGTGAAAAAGGCAAATGGTATGTTGGCATTCATAGCAAAAGGATTTGAGTACAGGAGCAGAGAGGTTCTACTGCAGTTGTACAAGGCCTTGGTGAGACCGCACCTAGAGTATTGTGTGCAGTTTTGGTCTCCTAATCTGAGGAAAGACATTCTTGCCATAGAGGGAGCACAGAGAAGGTTCACCAGTTTGATTCCTGGGATGGCAGGACTTTCATATGAAGAAAGACTGGATCGTCTAGGCTTATACTCAATGGAATTTAGAAGATTGAGGTGGGATCTTATTGAAACATATAAAATTCTAAAGGGATTGGACAGGCTATATGCAGGAAGATTGTTTCTGATGTTGGAGAAGTCCAGAATGAGGGGTCACAGTTTAAGGATAAAGGGGAAGCCTTTTAGGACTGAGATAAGGAAAAACTTCTTCACACAGAGAGTGGTGAATCTGTGGAATTCTCTGCTACAGGAAACAGTTGAGGTTGGTTCATTGGCTATATTTAAGAGGAAGTTAGATATGGCCCCTGTGGCTAAAGGGATCAGGAGGTATGGAGAGAAAGCAGGTACAAGGTTTTGAGTTGGATGATCAGCCATGATCATACTGAATGGTGGTGCGGGCTCAAAGGGCCAAATGGCCTACTCCTGCACCTATTTTCTATGTTTCTATGTCTCCAGTGCCAACACTTTTTTTCTTAGATAAGGAGCCCAAAACTGTTCACAATCCTTGAGGTGAGGCCTCACCAGTGCCTTATAAACCCTCAGCACACATCCCTACTCTTATATTCTAAACATCTTGAAATGAATGCTAACATTGCATTTGCCTTCCTCATCACCAACTCAATCTGCAAGTTAACCTTTAGGGTGTTTTGTACAAGGACTCCCAAGTCCCTTTGCTTTTCAGATTTTTGGATTTTCTCCCCGTTTACAAATAGTCTGCACATTTATTTATTCTACCAAAATGCATGACCATGCATTTTCCAACATTGTATTTCATATGCCACTGTCTTGTCCATCCTCTTAATCGGTCAAGTCTTTCTGCAGCCTTCCTGTTTCCTCAAAACTACTGCCCCTCCACCCATTTTATATCATCTGCAAACTTGGTAACAAAGCCATTTATTTCATCATCTAAATTGTTGATGTACAGCATAAAAGGAAGTGGTCCCAACACCAATCCCTGCAGAACACCACCAGTCACTGGCAGCAAACCAGAAAGGGATTCTTTTATTCCCACTCTCTGCTTCCTACCAATCAGCCAATGCTCTAACCATGCTAATAACTTTCCTGTAGCACCATGGGCTCTTAACTTGGTAAGCAGCCTCATGTTTGTCACCTTGTCAAAGGCCTTCAGAAAATCCAAATATACAACATCCACTATATCCCCCTTATCTAATCTACTTGTAATCCCCTCAAAGAATTCCAACTGGTTCGTCAGGCAAGATTTTCCCTTGAGGAAATTACACTGACTTGGTCCTATCTAATCCTGTGTCACCATATACTCCATAACCTCACCTTTAACAACTGACTCCAACATATTTCCAAGCATTGAGGTCAGACTGACTGGTCTATAATTTCCTTTCTGCTGTCTCCCTTCTTTCTTAAAGAGTGGAGTGACATTTGCATACCCCCTTGTGCAACTGAATCCTTGTTTTCAAACAACAATGGTCAAATGACTCACTTAAAATTCCACTTTCTTACTTTAGGATTTCCTACATGCTCAAAAATATACTAATGATAGACTTCTTACTTGGAATACCTGGGAAAAATTCAGACACTGTGACTTAGATTCGCTCAGTACCCCTACCCCCAGAGCAGGTACCATTTCATTGGCCTTTCACTCAATCCTGGATCATCTGGACAGCAAAGACGCATACATCAGGATGCTCTTTATCAACTACAGCTTGGCATTCAATGGTATCATCCCCTCAAGACTAATCAATATGCTTCAAGACCCTGGCCTTGATACCTCCTTGTGCAACTGGATCTTTGATTTCTTCACTTGCAGACCTTATTCAGTTCATATTGGCAATAACATCTCCACAATCTCCATGAACACAGGTGCACCACAAGGCTATGTGCTTAGCCCCCTTCTCTACTCACTTCACATCTATGACTGTGTGGATAAGTACAGCTCCAATGCCATATTTAAGTCTACTCATGACCCCACTGTCATTGGCTGAATCAAAGGCACCGACAAATCAGCATATTGGAGGGAGACTGAAAATCTGGCTGATTGCTGCCACAACAAAGTGTCACTCAATGTCAGCAAGACCGAGGAGATGATTATTTGCCTCAGGAGCAGAAACCTGGAGGTGCATGATCCAGTACTCATTGTGGGATCAAAGGTGGAGAGGATCAGCAACTTTAATTTCCTTGGTGTTATCATTTCAAAGGATCTATTCTGGGTCCAGAAAGTAAGTGCCATTATGAAGAAAATACAACAGTACCTTTACTTTCTTCGAAGTCTGCAAAGATTCGTCTTGTCATCTAAAACTTTAACAAACTTCTATAGATGTGTGGTTGAAAGTATATGGACTGGTTGCGTCACAGCCTAACATGGAAATACCAATGCCCTTGAATGGAAAAGACTACAAAAACTAGTGCATACGGCCTAGTCCATCACGAGCCCTCCACCCACATTAAGCACATCTACATGGAGCACTCTTGCAGGAAAGTAGCATCCATTATCAAAGACCCCCACCATTCAGCCCATACTCTCTTCTCACTACTGCCATCAGGAAGATGGTACAGGAGCCAGAAGGTATAACAGCACTCAACTTCACTCAACCCATCACTGAACTGTTCCCACAACCTATGGACTCACTTTCAAAGACTCTTCATCTCATAGTTTCGATATTTATGCTTATTTATTAATTACTTTTTTCTCTTTCTTTCTGTATTGGCACATCTTGTTACCATTTGCACATTGGCTGTTTGTCTGTCTGCTGGGTGCAGGACAGGCCTTTATTTATTTTGTTGTGTTTCTTGTATTTATTGTGAATGTCCACAAGAAAATGAATCTCAGGATTGTATACGGTGACATATATAGTATGTACTTTGATTGTAAATTTACTTTGAACTTTCATACAAAATCAAATGCCCTCTCATTTCTGTTAGATTTCTTTGTGTATCAAAACCTAGGTGGTCATAACAACCTTCAGATGTCCAGATTGCAACTGAACATGGAAATTTGGATGCTCATAGCCTTCAAAGATGTTTGACACATACTCCATACTATAGAGCTAAGAATTCCAATGCCATACTAAAAACTTACAAGTTATGGGCATACAATTGATTCTAGGCTTCGTTAATTATATGTCAAGGATACTTTACAAATAATTCAATACTGGCATGCATAAGTTGAATCGGACAATATATGGCTTAACGCACACAGCCATAGTTTGCCATTATTCAAAGATTAATGCATTCTCAAGATGTTTAAGGAGGTACCCTCTCAAGGATCATTCCAGTCCCAATTATGATCAGCATAGTGATCTTCATTCTGCTTTTGAAATTATAACTTTTCTCTCATTAGCTTATCTGCTGGGCACTATGGAATTAACATAGTTTCAGTTACTAGTATTTACTGTATTCAACTTCCAATGTCTAGCTTTCTTATTGAAGGACAATCCTGTGATGATTGCAATGGAGAGTTAAACATTCCTTTAATACAGAGGTTCCCAGCCTAGTATTGGTCCATGCATAAAAACAGTTGGGAACCCTAACTTTAATACATTATAAACATTTACAGGTGGATCCTAAACTTTGAGCTCATCGAACACTGAACTATCTTCAGGACTCACCTATTTTGATTTTTAAACGTTTGACCCATTCTTGCTTGTAGCATAAATCCACCAAAGTTATGCTGACTCACAGAGTTATCCCATTACTCCACTAATTTTACCTGTAACTAACTCCAGATTCTGTCACCTATATACAAACCAGGGAACATTTGGCACTGGCCCATTAACCTACCCACCTGCATATATTTGGAACACATGTAACCACATTGCAAACTCCACATGGATAGAACATGAGGTTAGATGTGAACCCAGGTCCACTGGAGTTATGAGGCAGCAGATCCAGTAACTACAGTATATCTCTGTGTCACCTGCATTTTCCTCTAATCGGACCCTTCAGGCCACCAAGTTCATATGTACCGTTTAAAGTCAATTCTATACTAATCACATTTTGTTCTTCTGACATTCCAAGATTCTACCATCTACCTACACAATCAAAACAACTTATGTCTGGACTGATAGTCTATTTAGCCATCTATCAAGTGTAAAGGTGATTACTGCAAAGGAAGAATTCTTTCTAATGATCATTGGGACTTTCTTAAGCCTTGTTAGCTTCCTCAAGTACAGGTTACTGGGCTCCCCTTCTAGATCTCTTCCACACACTCCATAAGTTAATAACAAGTCAGTGACATAAATAACTGACATGTAAAGGGCGGCAGAATATGCCTAGGGAAAGTCAGATGTCATTGAGGAATTCAACTGAGAATGCAGATATCTTTAAAAGTGAGTAACTTCAAAAATAATTCTATTTCCTATCTGATCAAATGGGTGTTAGACCATTTCAGAAAGCTTATGAGTGAACTGGATAACATAAGATTAGTCAATGGAAGCAGGGTGCTGTTTCTGAAGACCACTTATGAACCAACTGCATTTTCACTACAATGCAATAATTTTCGCAGTGATTTTATTTGCCATTGGTAACCCGCACTGCTAAACAAGAGCACTTCTGTTCTGCAAGTTCAATTGTTTTGGTACTATTTGTCACAGAATAAACAGCAATACACTCATCCACATCTATTTAATCTCTGCTGAAAAATACTCATTAAGAGCTTCATGTGCTGCTTTAAATCACAAGAGAATGGCTGCGAGTCATTTGTATAGTAACCAGCTCAGACAATCACCTACAGAACCATTGATTTCACCCTTGAGTTTCCACTACTCTTCTCTCCTCCTTGCAGCCCCCACTTCATTTTTATCTAGAATTTGTGAGAATTTCCACCAACAGCATGTGGTGTTGAAATTAAAGGAAAGAGGGTAAATTTTAGTAGAGTATTTGGGCAATGCACCAAAACATGACTCTAAGCATGAAACATTAATATACCAATGAAAAAAAAGTGACTCCAGTTTGAACCATTGGACAATGCCACTCATTATTAGGCTACAGTTTGAAGCTCCCACCACCGCCAGCCCTCACGTAATTATATCCCTTCTGCCTTGCAACATATTGCCCTTGCTCCAAATTCCAGTTGTGATATTTGTGCCATCTATCTAAAAGCTTCACTCTACATCTCAGTCCACATTTCAGATTTCTAGAATTCACAGCAGTTTATTTCTTTTTCAATATGAATCTCTGTTTGTTAAATAAACCGTATGATTGGGTCAATGGAGACACACTCATAACCTAACTGAACTGATGATTCCCATTTCATACACATATTTCAGAGCAAATTTCAGCTTTGAAGTATTGCAACGAGGCAAGTCTATTACTTTTAATCTCCCTGCAGTTAATTTATGTAGCAATTTTCTAAGATAAGTCAATTAGGGAAAGAAAATGAAGTATTGCAGGGTCACTGGTGCAATGAATACAGAGAAGGTAGTGTTCTTCCTATACTGGTTTTCTGATCTTTCTAAGAAATTTTTTACTCTCAGCAGCCATACTGTCAACAGCCAAACCCCGAATTTCTGAACGTCCCAAACTCCTACTTCATTCTTAAAGATGTATCTTGATACCCTGCATTTCCCATAAAACTTTCTCATCACTGTGTAAAAGTTTGTATGATAGCTCTTCATTTGATTGTACTGCATCATTTTGCTATCTAAGGTGCTAGCTAACTACAAGTCTTGATTGCTTGAAACAAAAGGACAAAGTAGTTGTGTGTTATGTGATGAGGATTGAGTGAAAGTCCTGAGATGGTCAACTTGAGCCAATGTTGTTCAGGAACAGAATATGAAAAATCTCTCCCTCAATAAGAAAGACCTCAGTGAAATCTGACATCTGGTGCGTTACAAAGCATGCCATTGATGTTGATGGTTACTAGAGTACTAATGCAACTGGCTTTTAACTTCTTGATTATTCTGGAGAAATATGACTTCTGTGTGTTCTCCTCCTGCTTTCTCTTTCAGGAACTCTTCAGGTTCTGCATGCCATTTGTTCATTTTGCTACCTCTGTTGCATTCCATTGGGAAGATTATATATATTTTTGTTTTTCTCCATGTTTGCTTCAGATTGCAGAAATCTGCAAGAATTAGTGTTGGATCTGCAGTGTAGGTCTTTTTACTGACTTAAGGGCTTATCCTTAACTAGATACTCCAACTGGAGATTTCTAGCATCTGAAACAAGCATGGAAAGCAGAAAATTATTATTGAATCCTATCAATAGTCAAAATTTGACTATTTCTTTAAATAGCATGGATGGGGATGCTTCCTTTTTGCTGTAATTTCAGCCATACTGGCAGCTGAAATTAACTCCAGGAGCTATGTCAGACATATTGAGACTCGTCTTTGGAGAACTGGGATATTATTAGCATTGCATGCCAAAGGATGTTTTGATCTGGCTATTTGGTGTAATATTGAGGGATGTTAGGTGCACTGGAGACTTCATTGAGGTAGTGCATGTTGTAATTCACAACACAACATTGCTCATACTGGATGTAATTTGATGTTCAAGCAGAAACCACACCACCTGAATTCACTCCAACTTTCCTAAACTTCTTGTTTGCAAAATATTTTGGAGATGAATCTTAAATTGCTTTGGGATTTGATACATTTCTGGTCTTTCACTATAAATGCCATTGTATAACTGAACAAGGGTTAAAATGAAGGAGTTAAGAATGAAGATATTTTCTGGCAGTAATTAGAAGGATATATAACATTTTGGTGTGAGGCCTTTATGAAATGGGGAAAAAATGAAATCAGAGCAAACTACAAATGTGAAAACATATTATTTATCCATTATTCAGGATCCACATGAATGCTATTGGCAAGGCAAACATTTATAACCCATTGTTTTACTTTTGGAGTTAACCCATGGGGTCAGTCTTTATGGACACATCAGATGGGTAAGACTGGCAAATTCTCCCATCTCCCACCCCCAAAGGATATGAGTGACCCAGATGAGTTTTTACAGCAGTCTGGTCGATTTTATTGCCATCATTACTAAAACCAGCTGTTGTTCTCTATCATTAACTTAAGTTGCCATATGGAGAGGTGAACTAAAGTCTTTGGATTAGTAGCATTGTAACTATCCACAAGGTCATTGCTGTACCTGTATTTGACCATAATCATTGCCCTTTAGACAGTTTGAGTTCAGAGCCCACAAACCAGAAAAAATAATATCAGAAGCTCAGGCAAGCTTTGAAAACAAAATGTGCAACTGGAATAGATAAGAATTCCCAGGGGTCAGTTTGGACTCCAGTAACATTCCAAGTCTGAATGATCTCATATTAAATCTGAAACATTTCTGTGATTCTGAGATTCTCTACTTTTCTTGTCATTCCTTTCCATAAACATTGAGCGGGGTTAAGATTAGAAAACTATTTTTTTCTATCTTTCTGTACTTTCCGCACACATTGATTGGAAAACTAACCATTCCATGTTTCATCTTTATACTGTTGTGATTTCTGTTGTGACTATAATATGTACAGTTTGTCAATGTCAGAAGAATGCTGGTTGACAAGGTCACTGGGGAATGGGAACTACTAAACTTCATGCTCCAATGAATAATGGTATTCTTAAGTGTAATCCCAGTGAATGAACTGAATACTTGTACAGGAAGTTGGTCTGTTAAAACCATCCAATTTACACATTGGTCAAAGAGCCACTAGTGTGGTTATACCAAATGAAAAATGTTTCCATACCTGTCATCGATAATCAACTCTTTGGTTTTGCTGATATTAAATGAGGGTTTGTTCTTATGGCACCATTCAACCAGATTTTCAATCTCCCTCTGATATGCCAATTCATTATCTTCTTTGATTTGGCCAACAGTGGTGTCATCAGCAAACTAAAATTTGGCATTGAGGTTGCACTTGGCCACACAAACATAGGTATATAATGAATAGAACATGGGGCTAAGCCCACAGCCTGGTAACTCACCTGTGCCAATGGGGATTGTGGATGAGATGTTGTTGCCAATCTATACTGATGAATTTGCATTTGAGGCAATCGAGGATCCAGTTATGCAGGGAGATACTAAAGCCTCAGACTTGAAGTGATTGGTTTTGAGGGGATGATAGTGTTGAATGCTGAGCTGCAGACTATAAAGAGAATCCTGATGCATGCATCTTCATTGTCCAGGTGTTCCAGAAATGAGTGAAGGGCCAATGAAATGGCATGCTGTTGATCTGTTGTGATGGTAAGCAAACTGAAACAGGTCCAGGTCACTCCTTTGGCAAGAGTTGATATGCTTGGTGACCAGCCTCTCAAAGCACTTCATCACAGTGGATGTAAGTGTTATTGGACAATAGTCATTGAGTTATCAAAGTGATGGTCCCTGGAACACACACAACTGCTCACTGCCTTGATGTGTAGAAGGGATGGGGTTTAAATGAGGATTGAAGAAAAATATTGCTGGACTTTATTTTCGTGCAATGGTTGAGTTTCCAATTTTTCCTACTACTTATCTACTCAATATCCATCTGGGATTAAAATCAGAACTACACCTTCCTTATCTGATTTCATCATCTGCAGCTATTTATTACCACTTCCCATTCCCTCCCAGGCTTGGTCACGATTTCCACTCCTTTCTCTTCTAACTGCTTATCATTTCTCCTCAACTGGATTCATCTATTGTTTGCTTTCTCTTGCTCTATCCCTTCCCTTCACCTCTTTAAACTGGTTATTAGTCAAGTCAAGTCACTTTTTATTGTCATTTTTGCCACAACTGCTGGTACAGTACATAGTAAAAACAAGACAATGTTTTTCAGGACTATGGTGTTACATCACACAGTACAAAAACTACCCAGACTTACAAACTATACATACTTACCCAGGATTGCATAAAGTGCACAAAACAGTGCAGGCATTACAATAAATAATAAACAAGATAATAGGGCAGTAAGGTGTTAGTTCAGGCTCTGGGTATTGAGGAGTCTGCTAGCTTGGGGGAAGAAACTGTTACATAGTCTGGTCGTGAGAGCCCGAATGCTTTGGTGCCTTTTCCCAGACGGCAGGAGGAAGAACAGTTTGTATGAGGGGTGTGTGGGGTCCTTCATAATACTGTCTGCTTTGCAGATGCAGCATGTAGTGTAAATGTCCGTAATGGTGGGAAGAGAGAGCCCGATGATCTTCTCAGCTGACCTCACTATCCGCTGCAGGGTCTTGCGATCCAAGATGGTGCAATTTCTGAACCAGGCAGTGATGCAGCTGCTCAGGGTGCTCCCAATACAACCCCTGTGATGAGGAGGGGGGGGTGGGAGATGGATTTTCCTCAACCTTCGCAGAAAGTAGGGATGCTGCTGGGCTTCCTTTGCTATGGAGCTGGTGTTGAGGGACCAGGTGAGATTCAAGGCCAGGTGAACACCAAGAAATTTGGTGCTCTTAACAATCTCTACCGAGTGGTCGCTCCGTGCCCTCCTGAAATCAACAACCATCTCTTTTGTTTCGTTCACATTCAGAGACAGGTTGTTGGCTCTGCACCAGTCCATTAGCCGCTGCACTTCCTCTCTGTAAGCTGACTCGTCATTCTTGCTGATGAGACCCGCCACGGTTGTGTCATCGGCGAACTTGATGATGTGGTTCAAGCTGTGTGTTGCAGCACAGTCATGGGTCAGCAGAGTGAACAGCAGTGTGATGGTGTTGGAGATGCTGCCTCCAATCCAGACTGACTGAGGTCTCCCAGACAGGAAGTCTAGAATCCAGTTGCAGAGGGAGGTGTTCAGGCCCAGTAGGCTCAG
The DNA here is from genome assembly GCF_030144855.1 of Hypanus sabinus. NCBI lineage: Eukaryota > Metazoa > Chordata > Chondrichthyes > Myliobatiformes > Dasyatidae > Hypanus > Hypanus sabinus. Next base: position 28,587,271 of record NC_082717.1, read on the forward strand.
CTTTCCAATCAGTTTCTGAGGGATGATTGTGTTGAATGCTGAACTGAAGTCTATGAACAGCATTCGAACGTATGTGTCTTTTTTGTCCAGGTGGGTTAGGGTTTATCTCCCTTCCAGACTTTCAATGCAGATGAAGGGTCTTGACCCAAAATGTTGACTGTCTATTTCCTACCACAGAAGCTGCCTGACCTACTGAGTTCTTCCAGAATTTGCTTTTGGTCAAGACTCCAGCATCTGTGGTCGCTTGTGTTTTCAATGTGTCTCTATGACAATAAATATGAGTGGCAGTTACTGCATGATTATTTAGAAACTAGTAATGTGTCTCAAAATATTGATGAAATTGTTGATGTCACTACTTTACCCAAAAAAAGTCAAATAACGTCAAATGGGTTTCGATGTGAGTGGTGGTAATCCACAAAGCCAAGCTGAAGCAAAGCAACGAGACAATTAACTAGGGGTGACACAGTAGAACACTATAGATAGCATAATGCTTTATAGCACATCTAGAAGGACAATTTTATTCCCTCTGCAGTCTCTAAGGCATTTGTATGTTCTCCTCATGATCACATTGGTTTCCTCTGGGTGCTCTGGTTTCCTTCCAAAGACATACAATTTAACATTAATAAGTTTGAGGATCACCTAATGGTTCATTTTCATCCACAGAAATCATGCAACTAATTCCTCCATAAAGAAGCCAATTAAGTGACATAGATTCTCATTAAACTTTCTTTGATATTTTCTTCACTATCTGGAATTGGAATATTTGTCACATGTACCGAGATACAGGAAAAAGCTTGCCTTGCATACTGTTCATATGGACCAAAGCATTACACAGTGCATGAACTTGAACAAGGTAAAAAGAAAACGTAGTGCAAAGTGTCACAGCTATAGAGAAAGTGCACTACAGTGAACAATGAGTTGCAAAAATATAACACGGTAGACTGTGTGAGTTCAAGAGTCAGTCTTACCAGATGACCAAGGAACATATAATGGAGAAATCTACCTAGTCTCCCCATAGAAATAAACACTGAAGGGTTCTCCATTTTGTCTTTACCCCAAGGTATTTCAGATATTTATAGCATACATCTAAAGACCTCATCTTTTGTATCTTGGAATAAATTTGAGATCAATAAGTCTAAATTTGGCACTATCACTTTTACATTCATGGGTGTTCATTCAACTTAGCCTCTGTTACCAAGTTACGTGCAAAGGGTCAGCAGGTTATGAATACAAAAAGAAGAAAGCTTCTTTTGAAGATTGGAAGATTAAACCTGATTAAAATAATATTTTTGGTATAGGATTAATGATCCTGTTTTCACCATTTACTGAGCATACTGACCTTGGTGCTTGGTAAGAACAAGCTACAATATAGTGCCAAGCAAAAAATTGCAGTACAGTATTACAAATTGATCAAAACCCTATGTTGACATTATATAATCATCTTTTTCTGTTTTATTTTATATTTTATTATATATACTACCTGAAATGTTAGGTTTAACTAGTTAATTACCTCTTGTGCTGAGATCCCTAACACAACATGAGTGACCTGTCATTGTATTCTCAATGCTTCCAGGAGCAAAGTGTTGCCAGTTGTGTTACTACAGAGATGTCCATTAAGTGAGCATCTCAGCAGCTTCATGGTGGAGTAAGTAAGTTATGTTGACCACGCGCTATGCACCTTGAAGGAGTTTGAGCAGGTTATAGTTTAAAAGCTGCACAGTCAAGATTCCCAGTTATGTCATGGTGTCTCATTAAATAGCTAACAAAAACAGCTAAATAACAGAATGTGTTTCTGGTTCCTATGATCATGGACTGCATCTTCATGCTCCAATTTATCTGAGTATAGGCAGGCAGAATGATGTAGTTTGGTGTACAAATGTGAATAGTGTTTACAAGTACCTGGCCCAATTTCCCATCTGGTGCAATGTGCCCCAGTAATGATCTCCAGTGCAATCTATTCTTGAAGTTGTTCAAGAACAATTTATTTTATGAATAAATTTATTAGCTTGTAAGAAAAAAAAATTCAATTGTCAACTTCTGCTAAGGTTGTTGGAGCTAAAACCACATATACAAAAGCATTAACCCATGCTGACAAATGCAGTCAAGATCAGATGACAGTAAACTGCTCAAACTACCATACCTGAATGGAGAAATAACATTAAATTCTTATTACATCGTCTCTGTAAATGCCACTTGAAAATGTTATTTCTCAATGATCCACTCTTGAAAACTATTTTACAGCTGAAGTACTAATTATGTATTGAAAAGGATGTTAGTTGACTAGTTCTATCATATTTGAACTACCAAATTCACTATTCTCAACCAAACAAAAATATTTTAGAGAAACCAATGTCAAAGATTATTTCAAACTATCAATTCATGTAATAAGTTAATTGGCTAAATCTCATAAAGTACTAAACCAGTACCTTATGCAGTTAGTTATCACAATAAGTCTGGCTGGATTACTGTCCCATAACTATAATCACACTCCTACAGTAAACAGACAATGACATATTCTGTGATGTGAAAGAATTTGTAGTAAAGTTTTATAAATTACATAGAGTGGCATAGCACTGGACAAGCCACAATGAGGTGCTGATCTTGATGCTAACTTATTACTTAATGTCCTCTTTGTAAATTTTCTCTGATCTCGATCCTATCTCTATACATCTTCACTTTCAGTTTCTCCTAAAACTCAGGTTTCCCTTCCCAAAGTATTTCTTAACAATCTCTCAAATATTCAATGAAAACAGTATCCTGGTTGATAGACACATTCTGAAAACTTGACTCCTTGAGCCTCCTTAATTCCAATTTCAATTCCAATTTCTAATTCCAATTTCCTAAGATTAAAACTGAGCACTAGATTTCCCATCTGTCTCATAAAAACAAGAGACTCTACAGACGCTGGAAATTTAAGTAAAATACATAAAATGCTGAAGGAACTAAGGAAGTCAGACAGCGTCTACAGATGGAAATAAACAGTTGGCAATCCAGGCCAAGACCTTTCATTAAGACTCATCAGTGGTGTACTAATGAAGGGCGTAGCCCAAAACATTGACTGTGACAATATGCGCTGGCAATGTTGGAACCCAAGTGTGGAGGAAAGTCAGAGTCCAATGCAGAGATGGCGAGCAGAGTTTATTCATAAGAATTCCAAAAGAGCACTGGTGGCTCAACTGAGCGATACTGCAAAACATAACATTCTCAAAACTAAGATCCTGTGATTAGCACTAATTGGACATCTGCTTTAATAATACAAGTAACATAGAATCCCCGAGCCTATCAAAATAAACCCAACGTATTTAAACAGAAAGCACCAGGAGACCATATTACAAAGAGTGAGTTGCTCAAGAAAAAAATACAAGATACTCGAAACAATTAACAACTCCTGTTAAATAACAATTAACCAATTCAGGTGCTCTAAAAATCTCACAGCCCAATGTTCTATGGTTCCCCTGACAAGCCTGAAGAGTTTTTTTACTTCCCTCCCTATGGCTGACACTTGATAGCCCAGGAAAACCTGGGAACCTTGAAAGCTTGAGAACCTTGCCAAACTTTGAGAACCTTGGTGACCTTGAGAACCTTGCCAAACCTTGAGAACCATGCCAAACTTTAAGAAACATACCAAACTTCAGAGAATCTTGGTGAACCTTGAGAACCCTAGCAACCTTGAGAACCTTGGTGAATCCAAATACCATGGATGCCTTGACCCAGAAAAAGCTTTGAGAACCATTAAAAGTCTTGGATGTATATTAGAGAAACTCAGAACGTTGACTTGAGAAACTTTAAACGTACACTAAAGACACTCAGAACGTAACCATATAACAATTACAGCATGGAAACAGGGCATCTTGGACCTTCTAGTCCATGCCGAACACTTACTCTCACTTAGTCCCACCTACCTGCACTCAGCCATTACCCTCCATTCCTTACCTGTACATATACCTGTCCAATTTTCTTTTAAATAATAAAATCGAACCTGCCTCTGTCACTTCTGCTGGAAGCTCGTTCCACACAGCTACCACTCTCTGAATAAAGAAGCTCCCCCTCGTGTTACCCCTAAACTTCTGCTCCCTAACTCTCAACACATGTCTTCTTGTTTGAATCTCCCCTACTCTCAATGGAAAAAGCCTATCCACATCAACTCTGTCTATCCCCCTCATAATTTTAAATACCTCTATCAAGTCCCTCCTCAACCTTCTACGCTCCAAAGAATAAAGACCTAACTTGTTCAACCTTTCTCTGTAACTTAGGTACTGAAACCCAGGTAACATTCTAGCAAATTTCCTCTGTACTCTCTCTATGTTGTTGACATCTTTCCTATAATTCAGTGACCAGAACTGTACACAATACTGCAAACTTGGCCTCACCAATGCCTTGAACAATTTTAACATTACATCCCAAATCCTATACACAATGCTCTGATTTATAAAGGCCAGCATACCAAAAGCCTTGTGGAAGTGAAATTCAGAACGGAGTCGCAGAACGGAATCTCAGAACATAGATGAGAGACATTCGGAATGTAAGTCTGAGAAACTCAGAAGATGGACTTGAGAATAGATGATATTCTCACTTAAAGCTGACTGATGGCAAAATGGTGATCATCTTCTGATGGGTCTATTATATGATGTGTGCTGGCAATATTGGAACCCAAGTGTGGAGGAAAGTCAGAGTCCAATTTAGAGACAGCGACCAGAGTTTATGTTAAAGAATTCCAAAGAACATCAGTGGTTTGGCTGAGTAACACAATGAGATATAACGTTCTCAAAAACAAGGACCCTGCGATTAGTGATAATCAGGCATTCGCCTAAATAATAAAAGTAACACAGAATCCCCAAGCCTATCAAAATAAACTTAACAAGTTTAAACAGAAAGCACTGGGAGACCACATTACAAAGAGCAAATTGATCAAGAAAAAAATAGATCACAAGGAACTCTAAATGATTAATAACTCTTGTAACAATGTTACAAGAATGTTAATAACAATGAACCAATTCAGGTGCTCTAAAAACCTTGGATCCCAACACTCTCCGCACAAACCCAAAGAGCTCATTACACTGACTGCGTTACTATCTATCTCAGATGCTTTCTAAAGTGTCCCATCATTTTACGAAGGAAAAGTTAATCCTCACACTCCTAAGACAAGTTGCATTGATATTGGCCTGGATTCAGAGACTGGCCATTGCACTCATGAATTTCACCCTCCAGTGCAACCTTGACTCAATGCAATACACCTACCAAGAAAAGCAGGTTCACAGTGGACACTTCTTCCCTGGTTCTATATTCATCTCAGGAGAACCAGGATAACAGGATACAGTATATCAGACTAATATTTATTGACTACAGATGAGCCCTTAATCCCATAATATCAAGTAAATTCATCCCCAGCTCCTGGACTTAGGACTCAAAACCTCCCTTTGCAACTGGATCCTTGACTTCCTGACCAAGAGACTGTAATCAGTAAGGATAGACAGCAACACCTTCACCATGATTATCCTCAAAACTAGTGCCATACAAGTCTGTGTCCTCAGCCCCCACTAACTCCTCATGCATTCAAATGCATAGCTAGACTCTGCTCTAACTCCATTTACAAGTTTTCAGATTACACCACTGTCATGGGCTGAATTACAAACAATAGCAAGTTCAGGATAGAAAGGAGATAGAGAACTTAGTGGCACGGTGTTAGGACATCAACATTCCTCTCAAAGTCCGCAAAACCTGGTCATTCAGGAAGCAGGGCAGTGCACATGCTCCTATTTACATATATGGTGCTGAGGTGGAGATGGGCAAGAGATTCATGTTCATATGTACATGTAAACATCATCAACAGTTTGTCCTGGTCCAACCACATAGACATCACAGCGAAGAAAATGCATCAGCACCTCTGCTTCCTCGGGAGGCCAATGAAATTTGGAATGTCCTTGTTGACCCTCACACGAATTTTTAAAAATGCGCCTTAGAAAGGATCCAATCCAGATGTATCATAGCTTTGTAAAGAACTGTTCAGCACTTGACTGCAAGGCATTGCAGAATTGTAGACACAGCTGAATTGTGGACACTCCTCCATGGAATCTGTCTGCCTCGGAAAGGCAGCCAACGTAACCAAAGACCCCACCCATTCAAATTCAAGTTTAACTGTCATTCGACCATTCAAGAATGCCCATGAACCCATGAATACAGCCAAACAATACAGTGTTTCTCTGTGGCCAAGGTGAAAAACACAGTACCAACAGTCATCACAACATAAGGCTCACATAACACATGTAAGACAGCAGCAAACAAACAGTCACACAAAAAAGTAACATAGCTCAAGTCCCTGAATTCATGAAGAACAAGCTCTCAACAGTCTGTAGACGAATGCATTCCAGGTCGTCTTCTACTGAGTGAACACTGGACGGCAGCGCTATCTCCAGCATGGATGCCATGTCATATTGCCTCTGGCATCACCTCTCCTGGGTGGCTGCAACAGGTGACACTGCAGCATGAGGTCTAGTCCACACAGCTCCCCTGCCATTAGTCCTTCCAATAAATCAATGAGCTGGACTTGTAGCATTCTACATTACCAATGTCCAACATGGTCTTGCGATCATAAGGCATTCTATCCTTTACCCCTTTTCATCGGACAGAAGATACAAAACTCTGAATGCACATGCCAACAAGCTCAAGGACAGTTTATATCCCACTGTTATAAGACTATTGACTCGACCTCTTATATGGTAAGGTAGACTCTTGACCTCAACCTATTTCATCATCGCCTTACACTTCACTGTCTGCCTGCACTGTTCTTTCTCTGCATGTGAATATATTCTGCATTACTACTGATTTTCTCTTGCACTGCCTCAATGCACTGATACTGTGAAATAAGCTGAATGGATTGCATGATAAACCAAATCTTCCCACTGTACTGCAGTACATATGACAATAGTAAATTAACTGTCAACACATTTGAGCAAGAAAACTGGTAGCTGGGCTGCTTGAGAGCATATGGGAAACCCAGTGTACAAGAATGCATTTGTGATTTTCTCTTTTAAACCCAGCCAGAAAATGACAAGGTCAGATCTAGGATTCTTGCATTTTCAGCAACAGCAGCACATGATAGCAATCTGCATGATGCGAGTGCACGCATCTAAGTGGACCACATCCTGAAGACTATTACCTCGGACCATCCCAAATATCAGAACAGGGATCTGAGTATCTTGCCTTCATCTCTGCTGAGAGCATAGAATTGCATTTACTAGAAATGTAAGGGAAGGTAAAGGAAAAGCAAGGCCACCAGATGCCCCCAACTGCACCAGTTTCTGGGATGTAGACACGCAGACTTCCCAGAGGATGGACATCTGATATGGCCTTTTAAGGGTTCAGGATGGTCCTGCTAATTGGTAATCATGTTTTGAGTGCCAAGAATTGAGTATTTAAGGAACACCCAAACTGTGGTTTGGTGCTCAACTGTAAGCCTACTCGTGATATAATCTAGTGTTTGTTTGGAGCTCAGATCCAATGTAATACCATGTCTCGAACCTTGCTTTGGATACCCCTGCATTTGTGTCCAACTCATCCTCATCAAGGACTCTCATCAGAGTATCAATGCACCAACATGGATCCAGTGGGATTTCAAAATCTATTGTCCACTGTGGCCAGCCACAGTGAAATTATTTCCAGACAAGGCCTAGAGGTTCACAACCTCCAGTTCATCAACATTTGCAAGAAGGAAGCCAGGGTTGCTCAGCAGAGCCAGTCTGTCATTCTGCAGAGTCAGTAGATTTTCCAACCCGAGAGACTTATCCTGATTTGGGTTCCTGCTACAGCTTCCTCACCCAATGCTCATTAGTATTTGAACTCCAGCCACCCAGTTTCCTTCAGAGCACGGAAAAGTGACCTTCGTTACCTCTCTCCCAACCGGAAGAGCCGTGACCTGGGCCACCGCGCGTTGGAATAGTAAGTCAGAAATTTGTTGGCATTAGGAGGAATTCATGGCCACCGTAAAGGTGTTTTATCACCCCGCCAGAGCCAGTAGAGCCTCGGACCACTTGATAAAAATTTGACAAAAGGAACGGTCAGCGGCCGAACGTGTGAATGAACTTCTGACCTTGGCCCGGGAAAGTGGTTCGAATGGGGAGACTTTGGCTATGCTATACTGTCACAGAATCCAAGATGAACTGAAGGGTGCCCTTGCCTTGGGAGAGCCCACAGAGAATTTAGAGGTTTTAATCGACCAGTCCATTCATCTCGATAATCGTCTGGCAGAGTGAAAGTGGGACCACTTCAGGAGGTTGGAGTGCACCAGTCCAAACCCAATCTCTATGCATCGCATTTCCACTCCCCAGACTTGGACCATAACCAGCCTGTCGCCTGAACCCATGCTGGTCGGTTGCACCAGACGCTCCACCGATGAGAGGTCCCAGAGCTGGAGTGAAGGTTGCTCCTTTTACTTTAGGGAAGCAGGTCACCTACGGGCTGAACATCCCAGGCTGCAACAATCAGGAAATGGCTAAGACCATCCAGTATCAGGGGGACTGTAATGGTGGTAGTAGTTATTCCCAATCCCACAGGTTCTGCTTTCATGCTGAAGACAGAACTCTCCTGGGGTGAGAACTTGAGGCAGGTGAGGACTTTTGTGGACTCAGAGGCAGCGGGTAATTTTCCAGAGTTAGAAACTACCCATCAGCTCGACATACTGTTGTGTCCCAGTATAACCCATCTGTGGACCGGAGGGAGGAGAGAATCATCACTTGGTCCAGTCATTGTATGAGGGTTTGTTTGGGTGTTGTGTTCTGACACCCAGACCCTCCCATAACTAATGACCAAAAAGGGGGCAGCCATCAGTGCGAGGGAAAAGACCTTCTGGAGACCTAATCCTGTCCTCAAGAGCAGACAAGCCAGTTCCAGCCAACGGGACTGTAGGAGTTCTGACACTGTCTTAGTCGTGACCCAACAGGAACCAGAGAGAGTGAATCTCAAGTTCAGGAAAGGTCCAAGGAGAGACCCAAGCAGTCTGGGAATCTCACCGCTAAGCTTAAGGCTTCCAGCCACCAGGACTCAAGGAAGAGAGAGATTCCTGTACGCCTATCCTGGGGGTGGGGGTGGGGGAGGGGCAAGAACACTTGGAAACGCCTTGCTGCTGTTGCCTGTTGATAAAGAAAGGGATTTGGATTCTGATTCGGCCACTGTTCCCATGAATGAACTTTATGAGTCTAGGGAGGTCTCTGAGGTCTGTCAAATCACCCCATCTTCTAAGAAGCCTCAGGAGTCATTGTCGAAGGAAGGTCCAGAGGAGAATGCAACACTCAAACCAGTTGAAATCTCTTCCATCTACAAGGAATTAGAAGAGGGCTTCAGCAAGGGAAAGGCCTCCATTCTTCCACTGCACTGATCCTACGACTGTGTCATAGACCTGCTGCCCAGTACTTGTCCCCTACAGGGTTGATTGTGCACACTCTCAGGCCCAGAGAGAAGCACAATGGAATAGTATAAAAAGTAGACTCTTGTCATGGGCTTCATTCAGCCCTCTACCTCATCCCCCAGTGCAGGCTTCTTCTTCATACTAAAGAAAGATGGGAGCCCACAGCTGTACAGTGATTATAGGGAATTAAACAGCATAACAAGCAAAACAATCAAAAATCACTACCCCCTTCCAAGCATGAATATGGTTTTTTAGATGCTCCATGGAGAGAGGGTATTCACAAAACTAGACTGACGGAGTACATACAATCTGGTCTGTATAAGGGAGGGCGATGAGTGGAAGACTGCATTCAATACAACAATAGGGCACTATCAGTACCTGGTTATTCCCTTCAGCCATACAAATGCTCCAGTCATTTTCCAAGCCATTATAAATTATGTGCTCCAAGATACTCTCCATAAGTATGCCTTTGTCTACTTGGATGATATCTTAATCTTCTTTTAGTCCATTGAAGAGCACGTCGTTCATGTCAGGGACATTTTAAAGATGCTCCTAGACAATGGACTTTATGTCAAGTTGGAGAGGTCAGAATTTCATGTGACAACTGTTTCATTTTTGGGTTTCAACATCTCCATTACCAATCTCAAAATTATCTCTACCAAGACTCAAGCAGTCAGAGACCACCATCCAGTATCACACAAGTCCAGTGATTCCTGGGGTTTGCTAACTTCTACAGGAAGTTCATCAGCTTGGTGGCAGCTCTGCTGACAGTGCTAACTAAGAAATCTATGGGCCCTTTTGTCTGGATGATTGAAGTGGAGGCTGCTTTTGCAGAGCTTAAGTGGCAGTGCCAGTCAGCTCCCGACAGTTCCCACCTCAGTTTGCCCTAACTTCTCTTCATTGTGGAAGCGGATGCCTCAGATGTAGGAGTTGGTGCCATCTTGTCCCAACGACCACTTACAGATGGAAAACTGCATCTATATGCATTCTTCTATCCCCCGCAGAGAGGAACTACGATATAAGGAATCAGGAGCTTCTTGTGGTTGAGTTAGATTTGCAGTAATGGCATCACTGATTTGAGAGGGCTAGGAACCCTTTTATCATTTGGACTGACCACAAGAACCTGGCTTATATTCAGCAAGCCAAGAGGCTGAATTCCAGTCAGGCCAGGTGGCCTTTGTTCTTTAACTGTTTTGAGTTCATCCTGACTTACTGACTGGGGGTCAAAAAACCAGAAACCAGATGCTTCCAGCATTTTAGTTTTTCTTTTTATTTCCAAAGCCACATACTTTGTCATGGGTTTCCTGCCATTCAAGCAGAAGTTGGATAGTGGTCCATAATTCACATCACATTTCTGGAGAGCATTCTGTAAACTGATAGGGTAACAATAAGCCTTTCCTCTGGGTTTCATCCGCAGTTCAATGGCCTGGCAGAGCAGACCAACCAGGATTTAGAATGTACCCTAACATGCTTGACCTCGGAAAGTCTGAACGAGTGATGTGACTATTTGATGTGGGCAGAGGTCACCCACAATACCTTATAGCATTTGGCACACAGGATCTTACCTTTTGAGTGCCAGTTTGGTTATTCTCTGCCTCGCTTTCTGGAACAAGAGGCCAAGGTTGGGGTCCCTGCAGCTGAAGATCTCATCCAACACTGCAAACAAAGATGGGTTAGGGCAAGAGAGATTTTGCTGGATTCTACCCAGAAAGCAGAGACCAAGGTGAGCCAAAAGAGAAGTCAGAGACCTGCTTTGCAGCCTTGGCAACAGGTCTGGCTGTCCACTCATGATTTGCCTCTCCAAGCGGAATCAACTAAGTTGGTGCACAAGTTCATTAGACCCTTCAGAGTCCTGAGGAGAGTAAACCCAGTGGCTTACACTTTGAAGCTCCCCAAGACCCAAAAGATCAATTCGACCTTCCACATCTCTAAATTAAAACCTATCTGCACCAACCCCTTAGCCGTACCACCATCAGCTCCACTACCACCCAGGTTTATCAAGGGGAAAAGATTTTCACTGTGAAAAGGCTTTTGGACTTGTGTACTGTTTGAAGGATCAGCAATACTTTGTGTACTGGGAAGGATTTGAACCTGAGGAGAAGTGCTGGCTGTCCAAAAGAGACCTCTTGGATCCAGCTCTCAACCACGATTACCATCATCGCCTCTCCCAGCAGCCAGAGCCACCAGGAGATGGCCATAGGGGAGGGGGCCCTGTTACAAGACGCCTCCAATCACACCAGCATCCGGGATTTTGACACTCAAACTCTCCAGAGAATGGATAGCTGACTCAGCCCCTTTTAGGGTTTAGGATCATCCCGCTAATTGGTAATCATGTTTTGAGGCCAAGAGCACGTAAGGGACATCTGAACTGTAGTCAGTGCTCAATTGTAATGCTACTTGTGATATCATCTAGTGTTTGCTTTGAGCTCAGATCCAATGTAATACTACGTCTCGAACCTGCCTACGGATATCCCTGCATTTGGGTCCAATTCATGCTCATCAAGGACTCCTGTCCCAAGTAAAGACTACAGTGTTTAATGACCTCTCATCTGTCCTGGAAAAGAAGTGGAACTGAATGAATAGTAAATGGAGCAAAAGTCTACAGATTCCAAACTCCAAAAAAAAAAGCTGACAACATTATTATCAATATATGCCACATTAAAGTAATTGCTTTGTACCACACTTATGGCTTGACTCACCAGCTATTTAGTGGCCTTTTCTGGCATGTGATGATAAACAGGACAGCATGAATTGACCCCAGAAATAAGTGAGTTCAAAAAAAGAGTCTTAATAATTTGCAGGATTGCTTTGTTTTGTAAATATTGTAAAGTGATTGGAGGGAGGAAGTTGGCCTTTGCATGTGTTTGCAAAATGAGTATATTTGTTTAGTTAATAATGAGGGCATTCTGGTCAGCAGTAAGTGCTACATTCAGCACAACATTTAACTGCTTCATCTTCCCTTCTCAAATTCTCCTGGGATGTGCTGTGCTACAAGTCCAAACATAGAACAGTACATCTCATCACCAGCAACACACACAAAATGCTAGAGGAGCTCAGCAGAGCAAGCAGCATCTATGGAAAAGAGTAAACTGTCAATGCTTCTGGCCGAGACCCTTCTTCAGGAATGGGGAGGGGAGAGGTCAAAATAAGAAAGTGGAAGGAGGGGAGGCAGAAGTACAAGGTGGCAGATGATAGGTGTGTTACGCCTGCAGCCCCCCTCCTTTTTGAGAATCGCAGGATCGCTATTGATTTGGGTCAGGAGACCCAGGAAATGAGAGAGAGACTTGCGGAATGTTTTGACCCCCCCCCCACCCCCGGCGATATAAAAGCTACGGGAAACTGCCATTGTCTCTTGGAGACGGACTTGTGTATTACAATACTGTGCTACGTAGAAGCCCTCAGGCAAAGTGGGCTGGTTGAGGGAGGGATTGCATCACCCCAACCTGATTGACATCTGAGACCCTGTGAGTCAGGATAAAAGAGTGTCTGTGGGAACAACCCCTCAGACGCACCAGAAGAAACGCTAGCGATCCTGTAATAGCGGAAGCCGGTGGGAGGAGGCCACGTGCGTTCGGTTTCATTTGCCCCGGAACCAGTGGCTTTTACCATGGAAGAATGGCTTTTAGCTAACAATGGGGAAACCAACTCCCAACGACTCTCGAAGGGTTGACATAATAAAAGGACTGGGCAAGTTTTAACCCGTCTTTCTCTCAAACCAAAACGCTGCAGCTTGAACGAACTAACAGTGACTTTTATATTTCCATCGGACAATACATTATCCCCTAGACAACGATAGAGCTATTTCTTATTGATTATTATTATACCTGCGCTTTTAGATTTAGTATTGATGACATATATTATCTGTATGTTTGCATTGATATTATTTTGTGTATTTTTATCAATAAATACTGTTAAAATAGTACCATCAGACTTCAATGGACCTCTTCATCTTTGCTGGTAAGTGACCCAATTACGGGGTGCGTAACAGGTGAAACCAGGAAATGGTGAGGGGTGAAGTAAAGAGTTGGGAAGTTCTTTGGGTAAAGAGAAAAAGGGCCGTAGAAGGGGAATCTGACAGGACAGGACAGGAGACCGTGGAAGAAAGGGAAGATAGATACAGAGACTTCATTGACCCCAAAGGAAATTACAGTGTCACAGTTACATTACAAGTGCACAGATATACAATAATAGAAGTAAGAAGAATAAATAAATAAATATTTTACCTTAAACAGTCTTATAGGGAGGGGGGTCTTTCTTCCCTGCCTATAGGTTGATTTATTATAGAGCCTTATGGCTGAGAGTAAGAATAAACTCATAAGCGCTCTTTGGAGCAGCTCAGCTGTCTTAGTCCTAGAAGGGGGAGGAGCATGAGAGGGAGGTGATGGGCAGGTAAGAAGAAAAGGTGTGAGAGGGAAACAAGAGTGGGGAATGGTGATGGGGGGGGGGGGCAATTACCCGAAGTTCAAGAAGTCAATGTTCATGCCATCAGGTCGGAGGCTACCCAGACAGAGCATAAGAAGTTACTCCTCTGACCTGAGTGTGGTCTCATTGTGGCAGTAGAGGAGGCCATGGACTGCCATGCTGGAATGGGAATGGGAAGTAAAATTGAAATGACTGACCACCAGGAAATCCTTCTTTTTGTAGCGGATGGAGCGAAGGTGCTCAACGAAACGGTCTCCCAATCTACATCGGGTCTCACAGAGATAGAGAAGGCCACACTGGGAGGACCCAATACAGTATAGGACCCCAACAGACTCACAGGTGAAGTGTCACCTCGTTGGAAGGAATGTTCGGGGCTCTGAAAGGTAGTGAGGGAGTTGGTGTAGGGGTAGCTCTTAAATAGATGTTCCACATCTCTTTTCAACCATCGATCCTTCACCCTGTCATCCTTTTCCTGCTTCAATGGGTGAACTTATCCAGAACCACATGCAAGTGCTCCCTAAACGACCTTCACTTTTCCATTGTGCATTACCCTGAGTGCATCAGTTCCCAATTATGCACTCCCGTCCTTGCCTAATAACATCATAACTTTCCCTCCTCCAGTTAGATACTTTGTATTTGTCTATAAAGTATGCTCAACAGAGTGATTGCTCCCTTTCCGTTTCTGCCTTCCACCCATACTGACTTAATAGATAAAATCCCCATGCTGTTCTCCCTTTCTGAAGCTGTCATTCTACTCCTGATCAGCAATGCCACTCCCTTACCTTTTCTACCTCCCTCCCTGATGCTTTTGAAATGTCTAAAGCCTGGAACATCCAGCAGCCATTGTGACACCCAAGTCTCTGCATTAGCTACATCATAGTTGCATGTACTGATCCATGCTCTAAGTTTGTCACCCTTGTCCCTGACATTTCTTGCATTAAAATAGACACATTTCAACCCATCCAAGTCAATGTCAAAGTACAAAGTTTGTACATATATACACACACACACACACACACACACACACACACGTGTCATACCTTGAGATTCATCTTCTTGCATTTAAAGGAAAATAAAGAAATTCAATCGGATTTAGAAAACAAAATCTATACATAAATAAAGACTGGCAAGTGGAAAAGAAGACAAATTGTGCAAATAAATAAATAATTCTGCGGACATGATTGGTAGAGTCATTGAAAGTGAATCTGTAGGTTGTGGACTTAGTTCAAATGACTGACATTATTCATACTGGTTCAGGCACCTGATGGTTGAAGGGCAAAAACTGTTCCTGATTCTGGTGGTGTGAAACAAAAGGCCATATCTTCTGCCTGATGGTTGTACTGAGGAGAGGATGGCTTGGATGGTGGGGGTCCTTGATGATGGATGCTGCTTTCTTGTGACAGTGCTCCTTGTAGATGTGCTCAATGGTGTGGAGGGCTTTCCCTGTAATAGACTGGGCTGCATTCACCACTTTCTGTAGAGTTGGGCTGCACCCAATCAGTGAATTGGAGCATGAGAAGAAGTGGCAATTTCACTTACGTCCATGGTTGAAGATTAAAAAAAGACAGTGCTTCTCAGCAGTTTTTGGAGTTGGACTGGCCCCAATCAGAGAATGGGATTAATTAAAAAGGGCAAATAAATAATCAGCAGGCGTAAACAAAGCGGTCATTGTGTGAGTGGTTTTGGCTCATAGGCTTCAGCGAGATCAGGGTTGGGCGAGGCAAGTACCTAGTAAGTTTTTTCTTCTTCATTATTCTTCATTCCTCATCTTTTAGTGCATAGTTAGTGCAGTGAGAAAGGCTCCAGAGATTGTGTTTTGTTCTGTGTGTGAGATGTGGGAATCCTGGGAGGACTCTAGCCTCCCAGAGAATCACATCTACACCAGGTGCACTGAGCTGCTGCTCCTCAGAGAACATGCCAAGGAACTAGAGCTGCACTCGATGAGCTTCAGTTCATACAGAATATTGAGCAACTGACAGATAGGAGCTACAGGGAGGTAGTCACCCCAAGGTTGTAGGAGGCAGGTAATAAGGTGACTGTCAGAAGGAGGAAGGGAAATGGCAGCTGGTGCAGAGTACACCAGTGGTCTTTCGCTTCAATAATAAGTATACCAATTTGGATACTTTTATGGGGAGATGGCAGGAGATTGGGGCTGAAAGAGAAGTGGATCAGCCATGATGAAATGGTGGAGCAGATTCCCACACAGTGTTATCATTCACCTGTGTAAACCAGTAATTTGACCTGAAACATCGGCATTTCCTCTCCCAACCACAGATGCTGCTTGACCTACAGAATTCCTCCAGAAGATTTTTGTTGCTCCAGATTCCAGCATCTGTAGTCTCTTCTGTCCCCTAGTAAATAATTAAAGTTCTCAATCATCAAAGAGCCTTTGTGGTAGGCATTTCCAGTACACCTGGCTTGTTCTATATTGGTAAATCTGAGGCCTAACAATTTATTAGTACAACTCCAAAAAACCTGACACATCCTCATGTTATATTTTTGGCTGCAGATTAAAATACAACCCTTATGTTCTGAAGGGTGTTGAGATAGGATCCCTCCTGAGAAATTGAGGAGACAGACCAGGAGGAAAGACTGGAATGACAGGGACAGGATGGGAATAATGATGAATATCATAGAGTATTTTTGAAACTGACACCCCACTGTACCACCTCAGAGACCAGCAATTCAAAGTTTGAGCAAAAATGTGCTGCAGCATTTGCAGCAGCATAATGAATCTGTTGTAGGGTCTTAACAGAGGGACTCTGTGTACTTTTCCCGCACTTATGGACCAATATGAAGAGCATGACTGAGGTGCTTTCATAACTAAGCTGTTGTGGATTCACAATGAGATGGCTTGCAGCCCATCATTGTCTAATATTTAAAAAGTAACTTGACGTTAAAATATTCAATTCGCTGTAAAGTATTTTGAGCTGTCTTTGGGTGAAGGAATGTGTTAGGATAATGCAAGTGTTTCATATCTTGCAGAAACCAACAATAAAGAGAGTATAAGAATGTAAGAAATAGGAGCAGGTGTAGGCCATCTAGCCCTTTGAGCCTGCTCCGCATTCAGTAAGATCATGGTTGATCTGGGCCATGGGCTCATCTCCACCCATCTACCTTTCCCCCATAATCCTCAATTCTCCTACTATACAAAAATCTATCCAACTTTGTCTTAAATATATTTACTGAGGTAGCCTCCACTGATTTATTGGGCAGAGAATTCCAATGGGGAAAGCAGTTTCTCCTCATCTCCGTCGTAAGTCTACTCCCCCGAATCTTGAGTCTATGTCCCCGAGTTCTAGTTTCACCTAACAGTGAAAACAACTTTCACCTTTATTTGGGAAGCCAGTTGGATGGATTTGCCAGCTGCTATGGGGCTACAGATATTGACTGACACCTGGGAATTCCATTTGCAGCTGCATTTCTAACTTGAGCAGTTTCCAAACTTGGATCCCTGGGCTAACTGAGGAGGGCCTGTTGAGAGTTTATCACTGCAGTTTTAAAAACACATGCATACATTAAACAGCTAGATTTCAAAGACCTTACATTCCATGTAGCCTTTTTAAATATTCACTGTGCCAAAAATTTCACTTAAATTTCCAACTGCAAGTTGTGCCCAGCTTCAGAATGGGCATACATGTCACCTATTCCACAGTACAGGTGTGAGTTTCAACAGTAATTGACGGTGCACAAGATCCTGGAAAATATTAATTACTTCTCATATCTGAAGAGGCACCTCTCAGAGAAGGCAGACAATGAGGGAGATAGTTATCATCACCTTTAATGAACCAGCACAGACTTTGGCTGATTGAAGAGCCAGGTGTTAGAAAATCAGAAACTGACACAAAAATTCATGGGTTATGACCCTTGCTCTCATATATGCTCTTCAGACTGAACTGCTCACAACAGATACCATAGGGCATACCATAGGGCATGATAGAGATTCCATGGACGTTCTCTCTGCAAAGTCCCCCAAATTCAATAGAAGAATAAATGAACCAATGTCAGCACCCTCTCCAAGGCCAGCATCCCTGATGATGAAGCCCTAGTTACACTCAATCAGTTCTATTAAGCAAGTTACAACATTAACACTCAACACCAGGCTCCCAAGAAAATATCTGTACTGGCCTCTGCCATGGGATAATCAGATTATTAAGGTTACCAAGGTTTGAAGGTGCACTCAAACACCCCTCAAAGAAATTAAACATTACTATAAGTTTTCAATACCTTCCTAAAATGTTCTTCATTTTGAGCAGACATTGGCCAGGGATAATCTGTGGGTAATGCCTACTGAAAATGAAGAGTAGCATTTGGGAAGGTATTGAAAAGCTTGAGTTCATGCAACAGATGCAAGCAGTAGAGGAAGCAAAGCACCTCACAGTAAAGGAAGCAAAGCACCACCCAATGGCCCCATCACTTGATTACATCATATAGACCTCAGAACCCATAAAACCAGTGTGAAAGCAATTCAGTTCAATGATGTCCTGATGCAGAGTCCTCACCTGAAACATTGACAATTACTTTCCATAACACAACCCTTCCTCACCTCCTGACCCTGCTCAGTCCACCGAGTTCCTCAAGCAGATCTTTTGTTCCTGCATACTCCCCCCATCCATAATGTTTTGTGTCTCCAGAAGGTAGGTTTTCCCTTGGTTGGTCTTGTTCGATCTTCTTGCTTCTCTTTTGTGGAACAAGTTTCAGGGCTTATACCCTTTGATGACTGAAATGTTTGCCAATGGTTAAGTGCTTAAATTAAAGGATGATCAAAAAAGGAAGAACACCAATAACACTGAGTGATGCAGAGTGTGAATGGATTACAGAGACAGAAATGTGTGAAAAAACACATGAATTTAGAAACAAAGGTGAGAACTTTAAAACTGAGACATTGCTTATTGGGGATCCATTGTGGCTGAGTGAACATGGATATGGGCATCAGAATTGGAATGCTCACAAATTGAGAGCATAGAATGAGAGAGGCTGGCCAGAAATGAAAAAGAATATATTCTGTATGTAACAAATACAGAAAGGAATATTTCAGCAGCAACTAAACCAAGGCAGCAGCTGAAGAGGGCATGTTAATTTGCTTCCAAATAGAAACTTAGGCTATGTCCACACTAGAAAGGATAAGTCCGTAACCGAAGCCTTTTCTCTTCATTTTGACCCTCCACCCACACTGAAACGGTGTTTTCCTCCCACGAAAACAGAGCTTTTCTAAAACGCTCTCCAGAGTGCGTAAATCTGAAAACGCCAATTGAGCTGTTTAGTGTGCATGGGGTAACCAAAGCTTTTTTAAAACCCTGTCATGACATGCCGGAACAGTGGCAGCAGTGCAGAATTTCATTGTTTTCTTGAACGCATCCTCCAACACAACAACAACAATGGTGGACGGCTTCAGGAGACTGTCCCTGAGCAGAATGTTACTGCAGTATAACAGAGAATTTCAATCACCCACACAACCTAACAATTTCAGAACAGACGGCAACAAGACTGAAGTCAGAAGAGTTAGAAATGTGCTCACCAAATACTTTGACCCATAACTTACTGAATAAATAAGTATACACACTTTGCTCTGTTTTCTGTACTTGCTTGTATGAAGGTGGTTTACCTACTTATGCAAGTAATTCTTTGACAACAGATGTGCAACAGCTTAATGTAACATTGTATGGAAATACAAGATAACACCGATGCAGACATGTTTTATACACTTAACAAAATGCTCTATTAATGTATTGCTTGTGCAAACATTCAACAGATGCAATTGTCACTACTTCCAAAATGTCATTTTTAAGTAGTAGCTTATGTTTGGCATAGACATGAAAATGTTAAGGCCAAAAAGGAATAATTGTAAGTTTCACTTTTACTCAGGTAAAAATGAAATCACTTTGCCCAGTAACTCATTTTATTGCACATGTTAAATACAGCAAAATAATACAGAAAGACATGGTAAAAGTAAAGGCAAACAAATGAGGTAACAGAAAATTCATCTTTTGCCCAGTAACAAGCCTTATTGCATTTAGTTGTAGCTGTCATTCCTTTCATCAGTGAAGAGACTATGGCTGTAGGAAATGATTCCAGGGTGACTCCTCTGTGGGAGTGGGGAAGATGTTGGTGGGGCCACCCGGGGGTCTGTGTGTTTGTATGTGTAGCTATTGTAGTAGCTGTGAGGCTGGTATTCATATTCCTCATCATTGCAAATCCCTCTTGCAACAGAGTTAGTCAGTTTTTCAATGTTCATCGTCAGCCAGGTCATACTGTCCGTGAACTTCTTGTCAGTTACCTCCATACGCTCAAGTATTTGTTTTTTTTTTAGTTTTAAGTCCTCCTGCACGAGAGCCAACAGCTGTCCGTTGTTTGGCAATTTCCTTTTAAGTTTTTCTAGTCTATAACTGGACAAATGCACACCAAGTCTTTCACGGCGAGATACGAAACCAAACATGTTGCTTGTTTTCTGTAGATGTGTCCTGCACATGCCCAGTAGGAGCAGATTTGCCCATAAATATCTGTTTTAATGCGGATGATGGTATTTTAAAAAACACTGGTGTGGACACCTATTGTTTTTACATGAAACCAGCGTTTTCAAAATTATCTGGTCTAGTGTGGACGTAGCCTTAGGTTAAACTTATTTGAGAAAAAGTTAACTATGATGTTGTTTTATCTCTTTTTCTTAATGCCACAACAAAGAAACAGAAACACCGAAATTCAATTTGTTTTACCTATTGTGTGTAACCTGTTAAATTGTAGCTTTAAATTACACTGTGAAATTACTTTGTTGCACTTATGCTTCTATTTTAGCACATTCTAACAGATTAGCATAACTCCACTCAAGATAATTCAAAAGAATAGGGTTTGAGTGTCATGTAATTCATAAACAATGAAATAAAATGCATTCAATCACAAACGAAAGAAAGTCCAGATGCTAGAAATCCAAAGCAACACAGGCAAAATGCTGGAGGGTCTCAGAAAGTCAAGGAGCATCTATGGAAAAGAGTACACAGTTAGCGTTTTGGCTGAGACCCTTCTTCAAGACTGAGAAGAAAGGGGGAAGATACCAGAATAGCCTGCCACCTTATTTAAAAGAAGTAAAAAAATAATCAGCACTAAGCCTGGGTTTGAAACTGTTAAAAAAAAAAGGAAAAGCTATTGTAAAGGAGATAGATTTATGATCACTATCTCCAAAATGATCTCCCACTGAGAGATCTGACACCTGGCCAGGTTCATTTCCCAATACCAAATTAAGTACAGCCTCTCCTCTTGTAAGCTTAGCTACATATTGTGTCAAGAAACCTTCCTGAATGAACACTCCTAACAAACTCCACACCATCTAAACCCCTTGCTCTAGGGAGATGCCAATCAATGTATGGGAAATTAATATCTCCTATCACGACAACTCTGTTATTATTACACCTTTCCAGGATCTGTTTCCCTATCTGCTCCTCGATATCTCTGTTACTATTGTGTGTGTGTCTGTGCCCTTAATTCCTGGTAGAGTCGTTGGGGTACCTTCATGACAAGCTTTTTGCATCGATCTTTTTTTGGTGATTGCTCATCGTACAGCACGTCTTGGGCATCTGAAACCTGGCGGAGCCCGTCCCTCTCCAGGACTTTTTTTTTTATAAAGAGGTCGAGTTGCTAGGTTGAGTGCGTGCAAGGGAGCCGGCCGATTCGAAGTTGGGGCCTCTCACCCCGGAGTCCAGCACTGATGCCACTATGCCACCAGCTGGCAAATGTTACTATTGGGTGGCCTATAGAAAGCACCCAGTAAAGATATTGACCCCTTCCTGCTCCTAATCTCCACCCACAGAGACTCCGTAGACAATCCCTCCATGGCGTCCACCTTTTCTGCAGCCGTGACACTATCTCTGATCAACAGTGCCACACCCTCACCTCTTCTGCCTCTCTCCCTGTCCTTTCTGAAACATCTAAAACCTGCCACTTGAAGTAACCATTCCTGTCCCTGAGCCATCCAAGTCTCTGTAATGACCACCACATCATATCTCCAAGTATTGATCCATGCTCTAAGCTCATCCGCTTTGTTCACAACACTCCTTGCGTTAAAATAGACACATCTCAAACCTTCGGTCTGAGCACATCCCTTCTCTATCACCTGCCTATCTTCTCTCACACATTGTCTCCTAGCTTTCTCTATTTGTGAGCCAGCCACATCTTCCTCAGTCTCTTCAGTTTGGTTCCCATCCCCCAACAATTCTAGTTTAAACTCTCTTCAGTAGCCTTAGCAAACCTCCCCGCTAGGATATTGGTCCCCTGGGATTCAAGTGATGAAGTGTTTCTTTCCTCCTAATGATATAACCAAAGAGGAGAAATATTCTTACAAGATTCAGGGAAATAAGGTGGGGACCTAGTGCCACAGGCTTGTCTTCCTGTGATCTTTCTTACCAAAACTTGGCTTGATGTAACAAACAGAAACTCTCATTTGCTTTACTTATAGAGTATTACTTTGTTCAATTACAGTAGCAATTTATAAAAATACTTTGCAGGCAGGTACTCAGCCAGGACCAGACGAGATGTTACTGTGGGAGGCGAGGGTGGAGATTACTGAGCCTCTGGCAATGACCTTTGCATCATCAATGGGGATGGGAGAGGTTCCGGAGGACTAGAGAGTTGCAGATGTTGTTCCATTATTCAAGAAAGGGAGTAGAGAGAGCCCAGAAAATTATAGACCAGTGAGTCTTACTTCACTAGTTGTTGGTAAGTTGATGGAGAAGATCCTGAGAGGCTGGATTTATGAACATTTGGGGATGCATGATATGATTAGGAATAGTCAGCATGGCTTTGTCAAGGGCAGGTCGTGCCTTACGAGCCTGATTGAATTTTTTGAGGATGTGACTAAAGACATTGATAAAGGTAGAGCAGTAGATGTAGTGCATATGGACTTCAGCAAGACACTTAACAAGGTACCCCATGCAAGACTTATTGAGAAAGTAAGGAGACATGGGATCCAAGGGGACATTGCTTTGTGGATCCAGAAATGGCTTGCCCACAGAAGGCGAAGAGTGGTTGTAGATGGGTCATATTCTGCATGGAGGTCAGTGACCAGTGGTGTGCCTCAGGGATCTATTTTGGGACCCTTACTCTTCATGATTTTTATAAATGACCTGGATGAAGAAGTGGAGGGATGAGTTAGTAAATTTGCTGATGACACAAAGGTTGGGTGTGTTGTGGATAGTATGGAGGGCTATCAGAGGTTACAGCAGGATATTGATAGGATGCAAAACTGGGCTAAGAAGTGGCAGATGGAGTTCAATCCAGGTAAGTGTGAGGTGGTTCATTTTGGTAGGTCAAATATGATGACAGAATATAGTATTAATGATAAGATTCTTGGCAGTATGGAGGATCAGAGGGATCTTGGGGTCCAAGTCCATAGGACACTCAAGGCTGCTGTGCAGGTTGACTCTGTAGTTAAGAAAGCATACGGTGCATTGGCCTTCGCCAATCATTGGATTGAGTTTAGGAGCCAAGAGGTAATGTTGCAGCTACATAGGAACCCTGGTCTGACCCCACTTGGAGTACTGTGCTCATTTCTGGTCACCTCACTACAGGAAGGATGAGGAAACTATAGAAAGGGTGCAGAGGAGATTTACAAGAATGTTGCCTGGATAGGGGAGCATGCCTTATGAGAATAGTTTGAGTGAACGCGTCTTTTTCTGAGAAACAGGGGATGAGAGGTGACCTGATAGAAGTATAAAATGATGAGAGGCATTGATCGTGTGGATAGTCAGGCTTTTTCCCAGGGCTGAAATGGCTAGCACGAGAGGGCACAGTTTTAAGGTGCTTGGAAGTAGGTATAGAGATGTCAGGGGTAAGTTTTTTATGCAGAGAGTGGTGAGTGCGTGGAATGGGCTGCCAGTGACGGTGGTGGAGGCGGAATCAATAGGGTCTTTTAAGAGACTCCTGCACAGGTACACGGATCTCAGAAAAATAGAGGGCTATGGTTAACCCTAGGTAATTTCTAAGGTAAGGACATTTTAGGCATAGCTTTGTGGGCCAAAGGGTCTGTATTGTGCTGTAGGTTTTCTATGTTTCTATGTTCTATGTTTCAATATTGTATTGGCTGGTGTGCCATAATGGTGTTGGCATTTAAAGTCATTGCAGACCATTGCAGCATTGTAATAATTTCTAACCCTTGAAATAAGCCAGGTTTCCCACATAAGGATCTAGCAGCTCATCAGTGGTCTACAATTAAAAACTTGGCAGATGTAAGAAATTACAGGAAGAGAGCAAAAACGCAGCTTCTCTCGGAACAATTTTTTGCTGTTATGGCCAGCATTCAAAAAAGTCTAAAACGTTTATTTTATGTATCCTTCTCCTTCATTGAGGGATTTGGCTACATATTTGAAGCAATAGTGTTCTCCCAAAGAGATAACGGTATGCCTTCTGGTCAACCTCTAATAGACTTTATGTACAAACATAGAACAAAGAACAGGACAGCACAAGAACATGCTCTGAGGGACATATTGTTGTGCTGGACCAATTAAATACGTAAACAAATGATTAACTAAGCTAATTTCTTCAGCCTACACAATGCCCATATTGTTCCATTTTCCTCACATTCATCTAAACAGCTCTTAAAAGTCTCTAATGTTCCTGCCTCTACCACCACCCCAGGCAGCATATTCCAGGCGCCCACCACTCTCTGTGTAAAAAACTTGCCCTGCACAGCGTATTTGCAATGGCTCCCTCTCACCTTAAATGGAAAAAGTTATTGTCTATCTATGCCTCTCGTATGTTATAAACTCCTATCTGATCTCCCCTCAGCCTCCACCACTCCAGAAAAAACAACCCAAGTTTGTCCAACCTCTCATTATAGTACATGCCCTCTATCCAAGGCAACAAACTGGTAAATCTCTTTCGCATCCTTTCCAAAGCCTCGACATCCTTCCTATAATGGTGTGACCAGCATGACCAGCAATACTCTGGATACAGCCCAACTAGAGTTTTATAAACCTGCAACATAACTTTCTGACTTTTGAACTCAGTGCTTCGACTAAAATAGGAAAGCACACCATATGCCTTTTTAACCACTCTATCAACCTGTGCAGCCACTTTTAGGGAGCAATGAACTTGGACCAGAAGATTCCTTTACTCATCAACACTGTTGAGGGCAAGAGATTTGGGCTAAGATGGAAAATTGATCATCCATATTGAATTGACGGAACAGACTCAAAAGGCCAAAGGGCTTAATTCTTCTCCTATATCTTATGGTATTGACACTAGTTTTATCACAGAACAATTTACCATAAAACCCTATGGTGTTACAGGAAAGATACTGGCATGGATAGAGAAATGGCTGACAGACAGGAGGCTGCAAGGAGGAAGAAAGGGGGTCTTTTCTGATCGGCTGCCAGTAACTAGTAGTGTTCCTCTGGGGTCAGCAATGGGACCGCTACTTTTCACATTGTTTGTCAATGATTTGGATAATGGAACTGATGGCTTTGTGGCAAAGTTTGTGGATGATATGGAGATAGGTGCAGGGGTAGGTTGTGTTGAGGAAGCAATGTGATTGCAGCAGGACTTAGACAAATTGGAAGAACGAGCAAAAAAAGGGGCAGATGGGACACAGACTGTGGTGGAGGCCAAGTCCGTGGGTATACCCAAGGTGAAAGTTGATAGTTTCCTGATCAGTCAGTGCATCAAAAGATTTGGCAAGCGGCAGGTGTATGGGGTTGAGTGGGCTCGCGATCAGCCATGACCAAATGGCGGAGCATACTTGATGGGCTGAATGGCCTAATTCTGCTCCTATGTATTATGACCAATTAATATACTAACCGGTACATCTTTGGACTGTGGGAGGAAACCAGAGCATCTGCAGGAAATCCATGTCATCACAAGAGGAATGTACAAACTCCTTACAGATGGCACTGAAATTATACTCTGACCACCAATGCCCAAGCTAAAACAGCATCATGCCAACTGCCAACATACTGTGGCACCCCATGGTATAAAAATATCCAGGGGAAACTAGGGTGCATGAAAATAAACAGATTTGGCTGGGTTAAACTCCATCTGCCATTTCTCAGTCCATATCTGGATCTGTATCCCGTTGTATTCTTTGCCAGTCTTCTACGTTATCCAGAACACCATCAATCTTCGTATCATCTGCAAATTCTCTAACCCATCCATCTAGGTCACTTTTATACAGTACATCACAAACACCAGAGGTCCCACTATAGAACACTTCAGAACACCACTAATCACAGACCTCCAGCCAGAATAAGTCTCTTCGACCACTGCCCTCTGGTTTTCACTGTCAAGCCAGTTCTAAATCCAGACAATTAATTCCCCATGAATTCTATTCACCTTAATCTTCAAAAAAGTAACGTAATCAGTTGCTTTGTTGTAAATATACCAAAGCCCTTTGCAGCTAAATAAGTATTTCTGAAGCACAACTTTTGTAATAATACAATATAATGGCAACCCACTTGTTCATAACAAAGTTCCCAGAAATGGAGTGTGAATATGACCAGATAGACTATTCTGGTGATGTTAATTTAATAGAAGTATTAGCCAGGATATTAGCCATTTTCAAAGTATTGTCATAAGGTATTTTCCATCCTCCTAAGGTCATTGGAGGCCTGGCTTAATACCTCATTCAAAAGATAAAACCTCTGAAAGTGCAGCACCTCAGCAGTATGCAAACAATGTCATCCAAGGTTTTATTGTTGGGTATTGAACCAAAATACCAGACCAGGCTCTGTCCTTAAATCATTAAAGTAAATTAAAAGAGGACATGAGTTGAGAGTTAGGGGGCAAAAGTTTAGGGGTAACACGAGGGAGAACTTCTTTACTCAAAGAGTGGTAGCTGTGGTGGAATGAGTTTCCAGTAGATGTGTTAGAGGCAGATTTGATATTGTCATTTAAAGTAAAATTGGATAGGTATATGGACAGGAAGGGAATGGAGGGTTATGGGCTGAGTGCAGGTCAGTAGGACTAGGTGAGAGTAAGCGTTCAGCACGGAGTAGAAGGGCCGAGGTGGCCTGTTTCAGTGCTGTAATTGTTATATGTTATATGTTTTAATGTATGACCATTTGGCACAGATGTGAAAATGCAGCAACTGAACCAAAGCTAATACTTTGTGACTATTCAAGACTTGGAAGCAGTTGGGCACCAGACTACCAGAATTACTTATTTCAAGAGATAACATCTTCAATGTTTTTTTACAGGAGCACAGCATACAGAAAAATGGAGTAGCATGTATTGAATGTAAGCAATACAATTTAAAATTATTGTTAGTACACATAACTACACATTAAAAAGGTCCTACAGTAAAAAAAAGCAATATTTACAAAGCTAGAATGGATCAATTCTAAAACTGTTCAAGTACACAGTATTGAGGTTTAATCATGTAATCAGGATATAGCTTATTCTGAAGTTTATTAGCTGAAAGGTGATGTTGGACAAATATTGATTATTTACTCTGGAACACCCAAGGCTAAGGGGTGACATAATAGAAGTATGTAAAATTATCAGAGGCATTGTTATAGTAGATAGTCTTTTTGCCAAAATCGAAATAACAAATATCAGAGGACATAGGTTGAAAATAAGTGAGAGAGAAGACATGTGCAGGGCAATTTTTGTTTTTCACTCAAATGGTAGATATCTGGAACATGCTTCCAGTGATAGAAAATATGTGATAGAAACATCTAGAGGGCATTTGAACAGGCAGGGACTAGAGGGATTTGGAGCCAGCGCAAGCAGAAAGGATTAGCTAAATTGGCATTATAAACAGCAAAGATACAGTGGGATTAATGGCCTGTTCCTGTGCTGTACTGATCATTTTTCTAGGTAGGCTATTTGGCCCTTTGAGCTCTACTATAACTAATTTTTTTTACTTAATTCCCCTGTGCTTACCTCATGACCATTGATTCCTTTAATAACTCACAATCTGACCCTCCACAGGGAGGACATTACAAGGATTCCCAGCTATATGGCTCAAAAAACTACTCAGTCCTGTGTGACCAACTTCATATTTTAAGACTATGGATACCACAGCTAAGGGAAACAGCATCCATGCATTGACCTGCCAAGCAGTGGGATATCTAAGATATGGCACGTGCCCTGCGTGCCACTTGAAAGGGGGTGCCATGGAGCAGTTTCTATTCAAGTCAGATAAGTCATCCTCGGATAGCGAAAAAAGTATTTTCTTCAGATGTATGATCTGTCTTTGATTATCATGGGTGAGAAGCACTAGGATGGCCTTATTTCAGAGCATTGTTTAAGATGACCATGAAACATTTCTTCACAAAGAAAAAGGAAAGTGGAGCTGAAGGACAGAAGAGACGAAAGATGGAGGCGGAGGAAGCCAAGAAGTTGAGCAAGTTCTTCATGCCCTTCTTTGAAAAGCCTGGATCAAGTAGTTCAACACTTTCCATGAAGTCACCTGCACCTGCTACAAATTTGTTAGAATCCGAAGGTGGATCAAGTACAAATGTGTCACAAGCCAAGAAGGAAGTCAAGTCAGATAAATCTGAGTATGATGAGATTAAGAGTGAGGCTGCTACAGAGAACGTGGACTTGACAGAAGGGGAAGATGATGGCGGTAGTGGTGACGTTGAGTTTATTGATGAGATTTTACCTGACGAGATTGAACCTGACGACATTGAACCAAGCGAACTGGATGGTGTCGAAGAGCCTTGAACTGTCATACCAGAAGTGATTGAACAAAATGACATTGGACTTCTGAAGTTTGACAAGGATACTGGAAAAGCAATTCTGCCTGACGCATTGAGAACAGAAATAATAAAGCTGGGTTCAAAGTATTTCCAGAATAGTGAGGGGCCTTTCCTACCAACAAATAACTGCTCAATGAACAAAACTTGGTTCAAGAGGAAACTAGGAAATGGTTGTGATGAGGAAGTGACTCGCTCATGGCTTGTCTATTCCCCTTCTAAAAAGTCAGCATTTTGTATCTGTTGTCATCTCTGTTCCCGGTCAGACCATCAATCCTCATTGGAGCAGGAAAGTGGATTCAACTAGTGGAAAGCACCTGAAAGGATTAGTATTCGTGATAATGCCAAGAAAGATTGGGAACGCTTCACACAGTGGAAAGAAATTAAGCTCGAAACAGAGGAGTTACTGACATGGTATTTCAGTCACAGATTGAGAAGGAAAAGCAGAAGTGGCATGATATCTTGATGAGAATCCTTCACTGTAAAGAATTCCCTGAGACTCAGAACCTGTCTTTGCAAGGACACAGGGAGTCACTTCAGCTAGACGATGACTCCAATGTGGGAAATTTCCTTGACTTACTTAAACTACTGGCCAACTTTGACCCTGTCATAAAAGAATACCTCACTGATTTGTCAAGTCATCCCAGATCCACATCTTTTCTTTCACTGGGTGTCTAGAACAAAATCATCTACATGATGGCATCCACTGTTCACCAGAGTTTACTGAGAAGCATTTGTAAAGCCAAGTACTGTGGTCTCATGCTCGACTCAACTTCTGGTCAGGCACACCATGAGCAGATGTCAGAAGTAGTGAGGTATGTGAAAGTCAATTTTGAGAGGAAAACAGTCCATGTTAGAGAGTCTTTCCTTGGTTTTATCCAGATAAGCCAGAAGGATGCTGAGAGCTTGGTTGAAGACATCTTGAAACAGCTAGAGAAGGACGAAATGGAGCTACAATGTTGTCAGTCACAGTGCTATGGCAACGCTGCTGTGATGGCTGGACACAGAAGTGGTGTTCATCAAAGAAGAAGTGAGAAAAACAACCTGGCAGTGTTTGTGAATTGCAACAATCACTCACTCAACTTTGTGGGTGTACATGCAGCCAAGCAGGATACAATGATGGTCATGTTTTTTTGAACCATTGAAGCTCTCTACGTGTTTTTCTCTCATTCAACACAGTGCTGGGAAAAACTCAAAAACGCCGTGCCTGTGGTTGTTAAGTCAGGTAGAGTGCAAGGACAGAAGCAGTGAAGCCCGTCAACAAGTACCTTGAAGAAATACTTCAAGTTCTCCAGGACATGATAGACAATGAAAACGAGACCGTGAAACAAGAAGTGACTCAAGGCAGCTGTACAACCATATGTCAAGTTATGATTTTCTGATTTTGCTAGGATTTTGGAACAAGGTACTCATTCGCATTGACCATATTCAAAAGAGGCTGCAGGATCCTAGCATGAACTTCCACAATGCTGCCCTGAATTTGAAAGCCCTCCGAGATCATTTTTATGATGAAAGAGAAGTGTTGGTCAGTGAGTCACTTGAAGAAGGAGTCTGTCTCTGTCAAGAATGGAATATTGAAGTTGAAAGATGTCAGAGACGAAAGAAACAAATGGCTGATGAGAACTTGAGAGACGCTGGGTTAACAGCTAAGGAGGAAATGGAAAGAGTCATGAAGGGAACACTCGACCATCTTCACAGAGAAATAGAAAGGTTCTCTCGTTTGCACAACACTGATGCCAAGTTGGGGTTCCTTCTTGAAGTTGAGGGACTGTGTTACGGCGCCGACAGTAATGACCTAAAGAAGTGGTGCAAAAATTTGGGCGAATTGTACAGCTCTGATGTTGATGGATAGCAGCTATATGAAGAAATTTTGGATTGCAGAATGTTGCTATCAAGGCAGGTCAACATGAAAATATCAAGACCTGAAAAGCTTCTTGAATTTATTGTTCAGTATGGAGATGAGAGCATCTTCCCCAATCTTCACATTGTTATTCAGATAATGCTAACCATCGCAGTTTCCATTGCCAGCTGTGAGAGATCATTCAGCAAGTTAAAACTAATACTTTCATATTTGAGAGCCTCCATGGGTCAAGGCAGACTCTGTGATCTTGCTCTGCTGAGTGTAAAAAGAGAAGAAACTCAAAAAACTGACTTTGATCACATCATAGACCAACTTGAATCTGTGAAAGCAAGGAAGGCGCAGTTATAATTTTCATGTAATGCCATAATTTGTTAATTAAAATATTAAGGGGCTTGACTTGTATTTTTGAGCTGATTTTATGGTAAAGTTAACTAAAAGATGGGTGTCAGATGTTTGGACAGGGCTTGCCATAGGCACTATTTTCCGTAGATACACCCCTGCTGCCAAGTTTTGTGACAAAATTAAATAATCTTTTTATTCTTGAGAGCATGGCTCCAGTCTGTTTAATGTTTCCATGTATAGTTCAATATCTTTTATCTTGTGCTCAAAAAACCTTGTACTGAAGGCCAACATACTACCTTCCTAATTGCATTTCAACTTTCAGTGGTTGTGTACAAGCACTGTACATCCAAGTCCCTTAGAGCACCAACACGTGTTAATCCATTACCATTGAAAAAAAGCTCTACTTTTCTTCTAATCGCCATTAATGACTAAATTTCAAGAAGCAGTAAAATTATTCCTTTTGTACCTTTAATCTCAGGCAGACATTCCTGATGCTCCTCCTCCAAAGTGCCTTGAAAGAACAGATTGATTATTATTAATACATTGTTCATGTAAAGCTTCTCTTCAATAAATTCCTAAAGTTAACTTCTACTATGTATGGTACTTAAATTTTGCTTCTCTACTGCATTACGGTCAGAATCAATAATGCAATATAATGGACTCTTCTAACTGAAGAAAATTACATAATCTTTCTGGTTTATGAAATAAACTAACAACATAGGAACAGATTATTTCCTAATTGATCTATACTAACAGTTCCTAGATCTATACAAAAGTTAATAGCAAATCAAAATTATTTGACATGTTGCTTTCTCATGATTAAGTCATAAATTGTTAAATTGTGTCCAAACTAACTTGGGTTCCTTCAAGTCACCTGAAAGTGAATCAGCAGAAAATCAGAAGTAATGGTTGCTTCTAAAATATTTTGATCTCTTTCCGGGGATGCTTCATGAAAACTTCCAGAAAGTTGTCTGTGCATGTTCCTACCTTCAAACCAGTATGTTTTAAAGGTGCTTTGAATCAACCTTGCAACATTAACTTCTGGGAGAAATCTATAAAGTTGAAACTAAAGGTCCATTGCCCAGTTCTGCCAATCTAAATGCACCATATGTCAGTATATATGACTTCAACCACCCACCCTGCTTACGCACTGCTTGTCCTACTCCCATCAAGGAAGAGTGTACGCCAGGATTACCAGACTTAAAAACCGGTCCTTCCTTCAAGCCATCAGGCTGATCAACACCTCCACCCTATTAACCTTCTTATTGTTCTTATTGTATTCTTGGGGCGTATTGTGGAGTAAAAATAATTTCACTCTCCTTTATACCTGTGTATTTACAAATGGCAGAAAACAATCTAGAATCTTGAAAAGTCTAATGCAGATTCCATCAGAATATTCAAGGTTAGGTTTGGGTAATGTCTGTCAGCTCGCTGTTTCTCCCATGATGAATGCACTCAGGATACTGGTTCCTAAAGGACTGGGATCTGGTAGGTTGCAAAACAGGGCTGAGAATGAAGGAGTGAACAAATGGAAGAAAACAGTTGGCATTAAAAATGATATCCATGCTGTTGTCAACCTGAACTCTCAAGTTTGTCTGTTAGCCAATAGCAAACCCCTACTCAAATATTCTCTTTTCACCCTCCCTGTGTAATACTTGAGAACAGGTAAGGAATGGAATATATTTAACTACATTCAAAACAATCTCAATTAACTTAATATTTCTGGCCTGCATCATGGCAGACAGGAAGGCTCTGCAAAGGTAGTCAAGGACCCGCCATTGAGGACTGGCATAGAAAGGTGCTGGAAAAGGGCCAGCAATGTCATGAAGGATCCCACCCACTCTGCTCATGGACTGTTTGCTCCTCCCGTCAGGATGTATCCCGTCACTCCCATCGGATCCCATGTAGCATCTATTACAGGGCCATCAAACTCAAAAACTATCCCTAAGCTGTAAGGCTGATCCACCCAAGGGCCCACCACCACTACGTAATCATTTCCTGTCAGAGTCACCATATATACACTCTCATGCCTAGTGTCAATTCAGAGGTTCATTTTATCGTCAAAGTATACAATTCTGATATTTGTCTCCTCCATATAGCCATGAAATACAAAAAGACCATGGGTGTTGATGAAAAAAAAGACATTAACTAACCCCCCCCCCCCAACTGGCATGAAAAAAATAAACAAAATATATAGATCACAAAATAAACCCCTTGTTGCCGCAAAAAAACCATAAAAATAATCAATGATCCTCTTAATAATCCCCAAACCCCTCACTCACAGAAAAGGACAGTGGTAGCAGTATCAAATCCCCAACCATCCCCAACACAAAAAATTAATTAAGTTTAATCAATTTATGGACATACAATCACACATACAAGCTATCTTATCTATTTAGATTTATTGTGTTCTTTATCTTATTGTGTTTTTTTGTGCTGTACTGAATCTGGTGTAACAATTATTTTGTTTTTTTCTACTCTTGTGTACTGGAAATGACATTAAACAATCTTGAATTTACTTTCCTCCTTCACAGCCATTCTTTTTCCTTCAAATGAACTCACCAGGCTGATTTCCTAGCTGTCCCGTTTCAGCAAATTTACCCACTGCGGGTGGGAACGATAAAATAAAAATCTATTGTTAGAGCCTGATAAAACGTCGTCAGTGCATTCCCGTCGGACCCCTAAAGTTGGTGGTAATTCACCATCTAATCCAATCCAAGTAAAATTAACCTACATCTTCATGTCCATTAACAATCTCCACTCCAAAGATCCATTCCACTCATATTTATATATAATTTCAACTGAAGCCTTTGAATTCTTATTTTCATGGCATTCTTACTAAAATGGGCTTCCTGGATTCAGTCCCAATAGCATTCTCCCGCCTAAGGATGCAAGTTTTCTATCTCTACTCCACACAATGGGACTCCGCGTTCTCCGCTGAGCAAAACACTTAAGTTTAAAAGTATCTCTTTTCTTACTTCTTGGTTACTGGTTTTAAACCTTCGAACTTCACAGTCAAAAGCTGTGGGATTCACTTCGACTTCAGAGCCTCTACAAGGTGATGCAGTTGAAGAAACCAGAGCATCTTGGAAATGATTTTAAAAGGGTTTAAAAATCAAATTTTGATTCAACACTGAGTTTCATTCTAAATTCAAGGGAACTTGTTTGAATCCCTTCATGCTTGCTTTGCTCCAAATTAATGTTAAAATGTCAATAGTTATCTGCCTTGAACGACAAATATTCATTGTTGTCTCCGGACAAAGTGCCGACCCATATTAAAAAAAATGCAACGCAAGCAAAATGTTTGAGGAACTAAGCAGGACAGGCAGCATCTATAGAAAATGAGTAGACGTTTCGGGCCGAGACACTTCTTCAGGACTCCTGAAGACTTGCTTATTTAAAAAAAAAACAAGTTTCAATAGTGCAAGAGTGAAGACGAGTGCAACCCCTTTCCATTCACACACTGAGCAGGTCGACATCGTTGTTCAGCGGAACGCGAGTGGGTGTTGCGCGCGTGAGCGACGGACCCCGCGCGAGCAGCAGCGCCAGGTAATCGAAGCGGCGCCTGGCCAACGCACTCCGAGCGCGCGTGAGCGACGGGCCCCGCGCGAGCAGCAGCGCCAGGCAATCGAAGCGGCGCCTGGCCGACCCGCTCCGAGCGCGCGCCTCAGCAGCAAGCGGGGACCAAGCACTGCAGGGCATTCCTGATTCAGGGAAGCACACAGCCGCGCGCCAGGTGGAAGTGCAAACAAACCGACACAGTTAATTCAAGTCCCAGATGGCTCCTTCAGCCATTCGACTGGCCTTCTTCATAAGTTGGAATATTTTCCATCACTCCTGCCTGCAAACTTATCACTGCCCCAAGATCTGTCGCTGTTCCACTCAGTTTGTAAAATGCACCAAAGAAACAGCAGCCGGTGTTCCAGCTGCGGTTGTACGCAGCTGTTCTAGTCTGTAAGTAATTGCTTTTTTACTTATAGTTTTCTTTAAACGGAATTGCTTATCAGGGCTAATTTTTCGTGGGTTTAATTGATAATTATGAATGAGAAGTATACTGTCCAAAATTTAGATTTACTAAATGCCTAATTTCCTATTGTATAAGTGTAATACCAAATAAAGTCAGTTCACAACTGTTTATTTTTACTTTCGAAGGATTATTTACGAGGCCAAAACTTATTTCGTAAACTAAAATCGTGGAATCATAACCACACAAAGTGTATTCTGAACAATGGTGCATCATTGCCTGCTTACAATATTGGTCCAGGCTGGGGCTTTTTGGAAGGAGTCTTTCTATTGTTAAATTCTGAATCAGTGCAGAGATGTGCTATTTGTAAATCTCGCAGCAGTCCTAGGTGTTGACATTCACTTAATCAAGAACGTCGAAACCTCCTACTTTAGAAAATATCTTCTACTTCTCATCCCCCTTTTTTTCCAAAAGCGTCACCACATATTTGTCAGTCATGTACTACAAGAGCACTAAAAACTTCCGCGATTGTTATAGAGCTAGAAACCTTAATTTCATGTATTCTTTATTATTTTTTTCTTAATCTTCTAGTTATCTCCAAATTTCTAAACTTGCCTCAGCAGATCACGCTTCAATGTAGCCAACAAGGACACCATAATATTTTAATTATTATTTTGTGCTGCATTGATATAACTAATTTTCCACTTTCTGCCTTCCAGAAAAAAGCACAGCAGCAAATTTTCTTTTGCACATATCAAGATTTGTGTATCTGACCCTAGATTAATCAGTTTCCTATTGCATAATGTGTAACCTTCTTCTGAAACCCTTTCTGATTTTTGGTTGATTTGTGGAGATTCATAGAGGTATACAGCACAGAAACAGCCCTTCAGCCCAATTCATCTATGCCAACTAGTTGCTTACCTTAGCAAGTCCCCCTTGTCTGCATTTGGCTCATATCCATCCTAAACCTTTATCTTTCTACAGTACAGCAACAGGCCCTGCGGTTCATCTAGTTTGTGCTGAACTCAAGAAACTAGGTACTGTTAGAGCTCTCGAAAATTACAAGGGAACCAGGAAGGAGCTCAAGAATGAAATTAGGAGAGCTAGAAGGGGCCATGAGAAGGATTTAGCAAGCAGGATTAAGGAAAACCCCAAGGCACTCTACAAGTATGTGAAGAGCAAGAGGATGAGCCATGTGAGAATAGGATCAATCGGGAGTGAGAGTGGAAATGTGTGTATGGAACTGGAGGAGGTAGTGGAGGTACTTAATGAATATCTTGCTTCAGTATTCACCAGTGAAAAGGACCTTGGCAATTGTGGGGGTGACTTACAGTGGACTGAAATGCTTGAGTGTATAGACATTAAGAAAGAGTATGTGTTGGAGTTTTTGAAAGGTGTTAAGTTTGATAAGTTGCTGGGACCGGATGAGATATACCCAAGCCACTGTGGGAAGCAAGGGAGGAGATTGCTGAGCCTCTGGCAATGATCTTTGCATCATCAGTAGGGACGGGAGAAATACCAGAGGATTGGAAGATTGCAAATGTTGTTACTTTATTAAAGAAAGGGAGTAGAGATAACCCAGGAAATTATAGACCAATGAGTCACATCAGTGGTGGGCAAGTTGTTAGGGAAGATCCTAAGAGGCAGGATTTATGAGCATTTGGAGAGACATAATCTGATTAGGAATAGTCAGCATGGCTTTGTCAAGGGCTGGTCATGCCTTAAGAATTGATTGAATTCTTTGAGGATATAACAAAACACGTTGATGAAGGCTGAGCAGTGGATTAGTGTTTATGGATTTCAGTAAGCACAGTGCAGGGCTTATTCAGAAAGTATTGAGACATGGGATCCAAGGAGACCTTGCTTTGTGGATCCAGAATTGGTTTGCCCACAGAAAGCAAAGGGTGTTTGATGGTATGCATTCTGCACGGAGGATGGTGACCAGTGGTGTTTTGCAGGCATTTGTTCTGGGACCCCACCTGTTTGTGATTTTTTATAAATGACCTGGATGAGGAAGTAGAAGGGAGGGTTAGTAAGTTTGCTGATGACACAAAAGTTGGGGGTGTTGAGGTTAGTCTGGAGGGTTGTCAGAGGTTATAGTTGGGACATCGATAGGATGCAGAACTAGGCTGAGAAATGTCAAGTGGAGTTCAGCCCAGATAGGCGTGAAGTGGTTCATTTCAGGAGGTCAAATTTGAAGACAGAATATAATATTAATGGTAAAACCCTTAGCTGTGGGACGGATCAGTGAAATCTTGGGGTCTGTAGGACACTCAAAGCTGCTATTCAGGTTGACAGTATTGCTAAGAAGGCATATGGTGTGGTGGCCTTCATCAACTGTAGGATTGAGTTCAAGAACTATGAGATAATGTTACATCTATATAAGACAGTTAGATCGCACTTGGAGTACTGTGTTCAGCTCTGGTCACATTACAGGGAGGATGAAGATACTATAGATAGAGTGCAGAGGTGAATTACAAGGATGTTGATTGGATTGAAGAGCATGCCTTATGAGAATACGTTGAGTGAACTTGGCCTTTTTTCCTTAGAGTGACGGAGGATGAGATGTGACCTGATAAAGATGTATAAGATGAAAAGAGGCATTGAATGTGTGGATAGCCAGAGGCTTTTTCCCAGTCCTGAAATGGCTGACACGAGGGGGCATAGCTTTAAGGTGCTTGGAAGTAGGTACAAGGGGGATGTCAGAGGTAACTTTTTCCACACAGCGAGTGGTGGGTGTGTGGAATGTACTGCCAGTGAAGATGATAGAGGCAGATACAACAAGGTCTTTTAAGAGACTCTTTGATAGGTACATGGAACTTAGAAAAATAGAAGGCTATGCAGTAGGGAAATTCTAGGCAGTTTCTGGAGTAGGTTACATGATCGACACAACATTGTGGGTTGAAGGGCCTGTAAATTGCTGTAGATTTCTATGTTTCTAGCTATTATTCCACCTTGTCCCATCAGCCTGCACCTGGGCCATAGTCCTCTCCATTCCTGCCATCAATGTACTTATCCAAACTTCTCTTAAATGTGGAAATTTTGCTGGCAGTTCATTCCACATGCTTGCCATTGTTGCCGTTCATTTTTACTCTCATCGTACCTGTCAAAATATTTTTTTAAACTACCACCTCTGGCAGCTCATTCCATATACCCACTGTCATTGTGTGGAAAACCTGTCCCTCAAATATCCTTTAAATCTTTCCCTTCTCATATTAAACTTACGCCCTCTCACTTCAGACTTTACCACGGCGAAAAAGTCTGTGACTATCTATGTTTCTCATACTTTCATAAGCCGGTATATAAGTCACCCCTCAGTAAACAGATCCAGCCTATTCATTCTCTCCTTATAACTGGAACCTTCCATTCTGGGCAACACACTTCTCTCTAGCCTATGTAACATATATCTTTAATTCCATTGGCCGTCTTCGTTCAATACACAAATACACCATTCACAGTTTTCTATAACTATAAGGTTCCAATTCTTGAACTTAATGCCATTACCTTGTCTACCCTACTTTTGGGGAATAGTGTACTTGTACCTCAAGATCTTTCTGTTCAATAACATTCTCCCATTCACTGTACATCTTGGCTTGGATTTAATTTCCCAAAATGCATTGCTTTGAAATTGTCAGAGTTAAATTCCATCTTATAATTCCTTTCCTGGTGATCTAGCTCCCATTGCAACCTTAGATAACCTTCTTCCCTGTCCACTTTGCATTGCACCTCATCCAATAATAACTTGCTCTTCTGCTATTGTTTAGCCCCCTAAACTGGGAAATAAAAATTAATCTGATAGTGTGCTGCTGGGAACAGACAAGTGATAAAAATAACAGGTTGCCAATCACACTTGATCCTGAAGCCAAACAGCCATACATTACCCATTCCATCCCCTTCAGCATTCCAAATCACCTTTTCCTAACACAATCTTCCATTTTCTCCTGCTACCATTCCATGCAATAGCAGGTGATGTAAATAACAGACATAAAATGCTGAAGGAACTCAGCAAGACAGGTAGCATCTATGGAAAAGAGTACAGTCGATCTTTCAGGCTGAGGCCCTTCAGCAGGATTGATGAAGCATAGAGTTAAAAGTGGGGGAGAAACACAAGGTGACTGGTGAAACTGGGAGAGGAAGGGGTGAAGAAAGCAGCTGGGAGGTTGATTGGTGAAAGAGATACAGGGCTGGAGAAGGGAGAGTCAGATAGG
Source organism: Hypanus sabinus (assembly GCF_030144855.1). Classification (NCBI taxonomy): domain Eukaryota; kingdom Metazoa; phylum Chordata; class Chondrichthyes; order Myliobatiformes; family Dasyatidae; genus Hypanus; species Hypanus sabinus. Next base: position 28,626,152 of record NC_082717.1, read on the forward strand.
AGAGGAGTGAAGGCCATGGAAGAAAGAAAAGTGGGAGGAGCACCAGAGGGAGGCAATGGGCGGGCAAGGAGATAAGGTGAGAGAGGGAGAAGGAGTGGGGAATGGTGAAGGGCGGTGGCATTACCAGAAGTTTGAGCAATTGATGTTCATGCCATCAGATTGGAGGCTACCCAGATGGAATATAAGGTGTTGTTCCTCCAACCTGAGTGTGGCCTCATCATGACAGTGGAGGAGACCATGGGTAGATGTATTGGAATGGGAATGGGAAGTGGAATTGGGTGACCACTGGGAGATTCTGCTTTTACTGGTGGACAGAGCTTAGGTGCTCGGTGAAGTGGTCTCCCAATTTACGTCAGGTCTCACCAATATACAGAGGCCACGCTGAGAGCACTGGTTACAGTGTATGACCCCAACAGACTCACAGGTGATGTAAATATGCTGTTTTATATTCCTTCCATTGGTCCCAGAGAAGCAGCAATTTGTATTTATTCCTGTTTATTATGTTTCTGTGTGGTGGAGAAGGCAAATGGTGGCCACTCTGAGAACATCTGTTTGAATGTCAGGATGATCCTGAACTTTTAGTTGTCTGTCAGTATAGTCATACAAACCATTCTCATGTTGACTTATCTCTTTCTCCTCCACACTGCTCAAAGACTGAGCAAAGAATTACAAGTCTGAGAACTTTTAACTTGGCATGCTACAGTCTTAAGGGCTAAACATGATTTTTTTCCAACTGTTTCAGAAATTCCAGTCTCACATCCAGCCTTCAATTTGTTTGCTTTCTTCCTGCTATCTCAGGATTTGATTTATCTCCTTCTATTTACATTTCCTCCAGACAAACCCTTTCAGCTCCTTGTCAACAATGCTACTACTCAGTTCACTGTGTCTTTCTGATACTTTTTTTCTATGTCCCTCTGTCAGTTTATTTCATTTTGTATTTCTGAAGAAAGTACCTTGTGATAGACTGGCGGTCCTATCCGGTGGTGGGGGGGGGGGGGGGGGGGGCGGGGTGTGGAGTCTCGTACTCTCAGTTGCTTCACGCCACGGAGACCGGAGATAAGCACAGGCCTGATGAGCCTGTAAGACTCGGGACAGACTTTAATTTGATAGAAAGTCTTTGACCTCAAATGTTAACTCGGTTTCTCTCCCCACAGATGCTACTTGATGTGCTGGATGTTCCTAGCAGTTTCCCTTTTGTTACACTGATCTTGGGTTTTCTCTGATTATCCTGATTAAAACATATATGACAGATCTATATTCTTTTTATATTTGTTCAATGTTATGCATGGGCTGAGCAAGTAATAGACTTGATGAGACAGGTTCATCTTTACTTGGGCCGTGAATGGCCATTCAATATATTGTACCTACTTAAGAAACAGATCTTTCACATATTGATGAGTGTCAGAAATGTATCATACCTTTTGCTTTTTCTCTAATCTTACATTGTCAGCATTATTTACAATATCTCATGTCTATCTCTCGCAGCAGTCAAGCCTTTAATTAGAAGGAATAAATTGAACCCCATTTTATGCTGCATCACCATTATACCAATTCAATATATGCTTAATATATGTCCACATTTCCATCCTGTGCTTCCAGTGGATGGGTCTTTGGACCTGGTCTGTGCTTGCTTGAAATTACTTTTTGGGGTTATTGCTTTTAAACTAAGTCTGATTTTTTTTAAAACACGGAAATGAACAGAATTATCTCTAAGTTTATTAGCTTCATGTGGAATTTTTTTTTCATTTGTCTACTGCTGTGATTTCTCTAATAGTGTGAAGAACTGTTTAGGAATTCAGGGAATGGTAACTGTTCCAGAAACGAGGATATCCTGCTTTTCTAACAGAATGGCAAAGACCTTGTAATTTCTGATACAGGGTCAGTGTAATGACTTTTGTTGTATGGTTGTGTGTGATTGATGAATGCAGATCACATTTGCAATTATTTCAGTTCCTCCTAAAATGACAAACTTCGGAGGGAAGATTCTGTTACATAAATGACAAACTTGTCCCCAGAGTGGAAGTGGTCAGTTTAGATCTGATTATGAGTATATATTGTTGAGATTAGTAAACCAGTACCAAATATAATTTTGTTTGTTCTACTTAGCAAGTTTTATGCTAATCAGAGAGAATTACATCTGGAAAATAAGGATTCTTCATTTTGGTTATTTCCAAATCCTGTATAGTCAGAACTGTACATGGGGAGAAGTGATTTTGTTTTTGGAGAGGATTATGTTCCCTAGCATTTCAGTGACTCTTTCATCTAGATTAATATCTGTGGGGAAAAAAAACTACATCTATATTTCCATACTTCTAAATAGATTGAAGCCATTTGGCCCATTGTGTCCATGTCAACTCACAGAGCAATCCCATCTGTCTCATTCTCCCATTTATTTTTTATACTGTCTATTTTTGCCACATTCCTGTCAATTCTCTTCCCTCCAACCCCTCCGTTTGTGTAACCACATGCCTACATGTCAGGGACAATTAGAATGGTGAGTTACCTAATAACATGGACAATTATGGGATATGTGAGGAAACCAGCACATCCAGGACACACAAACAATCCCAGGAAAAGTGTGCAAACCCCATACAGCCAGCACCAGAAGTCAGGAATGAATCCAGATCAGTGGAGCTTTTGGGTTTGTTGATTGTTATCTAGGCCTCACAATTTAACCCTTTAGCACCATGCCAGATAAAAATTAAAGCTTGACAAGAAAGATCAAAGGAACCTGAAAGTTGGAAATTTGATGTCCTTTTATTTTACAGAATTGTTCTGTTGTTCTGACCTTGTATTCATAACATTATTCCACAACCATCTCCATTGTATTAGACTGCCATTAGTCATAAATGAGTTACAATCCCTTTCAATATAATTTCACTTTACCACTATTAATTCCAATTCTTAAGTGGTCTGACCAGGCAAAAACTGGTATAACTTTCTCACATTGTTAATTTTAACTCCCAATTCTATCTTCGTATCCTCTTCTATTCTCATTTCCCTGCAGGGTAATGTAATTGGTAGAAATGTATATAATTGCTAACCACTGATATTGGGCTGAGGTTCACTTTTACAGGTTGGTCTGACATGATGGCGTAATTATGTGGAGCTTGGTTACCATGTGTTGTGTTCAGGGTTTGGAGTACAATAAATGAGCTGTTATTGTTTATCTTAAACATAAAATGGCTTGTGCCACTTTATTTGCAAAAAACTGCCTAGGTGACCCCAATGCTGTAGGATAGTTCCAGAGTTATTGGAGATGTCGGCCAACACAGACCCTTGGGAGCAAAATGCCATTGCTTTGTTTGTACAAGCCAAGGCCCAATTTGCACTGCAAGAAATCGTTGTCGTCTGCACCAAATTTTACTATGTGGTAGCATCACTCAGCAACTCAATGCTGCAAGAGTGCAGCATCTACTAGAGTGTCTGACTGAACACGATAAATACTGTTCACTGAAAACTTGCCTTTTACAGACTTTTGGACTAGTGGAATCTGAGCACCCCATCAGTTGCTCTCCTGGCTCGGCCTCGAGGATGTTAGGTCATCGGAGGTAATGGACCACATACTGTTTCTCCTGGGAAATCACCATCCCTGTTTTATTTTTAAAGAATTCTTCATGCAGCAAATGCATGATCAAGTTCACATTGCCCTTGCTAATGCGCCCATGAAGGACGAGAGGGAGCTTGTTAAAATGTCTGATAGTCTACACTCAGCTAGGCAACCGTGCATCATTCCTCCTCCTTTTCTTGCTTTAGTAGGCCCAGTCAGCAAGGCCTCCAACATAAGCACATCCGTGGTGGCAAAATGGATAATCTCAAGTCTGTGCTTTTACTACGCTCACTTTGGTATGAACACTAGGAAATGCTGACTGCCTTACAGCTTTAACAAGTGCCATTGCATCAGGACATCAGAAGTCTGTGAACACTGTGGGTTTCAGCTGCCAGGGATGCCTACTTGGCTGCTGGGCAACTTCCAAAAACTCACCAAACCCAAATTTTCCATTAGTTATGTAACATAGGGTTGGGCACCACATTTCCACGACTGGCCCACCAGTCCGTGCCCACGCACATAGACTGGACCCAGAAAAGCTGGCAACTGTGAAGGATGAATTTGCAAACATGGAAAGACATGCCATTGTATGCCTGTTTAATTGCTGCTGGTCTTCAGCCCCCCATATGATTCCTAAGTCTGATGGTGGTTGCTGCCCACCTGGTGATTACCGACATCTCAACGAGCTCATCATTCTCAATTATTATTACCCAGTCCCACACATCCAAGACATGTTTAGCTGGAAAGATAATTTTTTCTAAAGGTGACTTAGTTAGGAACTACTATCAGATGCCCGTATGCTCGGAGGACATTCCCAAGTTCTGATATTCCATTTGGCCTCTTTGAGTTGTTGCACATGCCACTGGGGCTGAAAAATGCAGCACAGTCTTTCCAACATCTGATGGACTGTGTATTAAAAGACTTAGACTTCCTTTTTGTTTACTTGGATAACATACTTGTCACCAGTACAGCCAAATCTGAATACTTATCTCATCTCCGCACACTTTCAAGCACTCAAGCCAACACGGGTTTATTATTAACCATGCTAAATGCCTGTTTGTGTTGTCAAACTTTGACTTTCTCGGCCTTCGCATCCCCACAGAAGGTGGGAAGCCCCTTGCATCAAAGGTAGCTGCTATTATGGGCTATTCACCACCCTGCACTACTAAAAAAAACTACAGGAATTTTTAGGTACGGTGAATTTCTATCACCACTTCATTTACCGAGCTGGTGAACTTAAGCTCCCCCTGTATAGTGCGCTTAAAGGCAATACCCCTAATCACATGCTTGACTGGTCAGTAGCTATGACCAGGGCATTTGCTGATACCAAACAAACTCTTTCCAATGTGACCATACTGGTGTACCCGATCCCAACACACCTATAGCCATTACTACTGATGCTTCAGACTATGCTGTTCAGACGAACAGTTGGTTGGAAACATGTAGCAGTCTCTTGCCTTCTTCAGCCAGCAGCTCCATCCCTCCAAGGGAAGTACAGCATGTTTGACTGTGATTTTTTCGGTCTACATCTGGCTGTCTGCCATTTTCATTTTCTTCTGGAGGGTCATCATTTCACAGCATGCAACCCACAACCCCCTCATGCAAGCAATGGCCAAAATATCAGACCCTTGGTCTGCATGGCAGCATCGCCTCCTGGCCTACATATCCGTGTTCTCACTGATATACAACATATCAAGGGAAAAATAATGCTGTGGCTGATTGTCTCTTGTGGCCAGCCGTTGAGGCCGTACACATAGGGATTGACTATGCCTGCGTGGCAGCCGATCAAACTACGACCCAGCGGTCTCGACTGGTTACCCTCACCTCATAGTACCCGTAAACTGGAGACGGACTGTTTTTGACTCTATGCATCGTCTCTCGCATCTAGGCTGGAAGGCCTCACAGAAACAGGTTGCAGTAAAGTTTGTGTGGCCTGGCCTTTGGAAGTATGTGATTGGACTACAGTCTGTGTGGAGTGCCAGCAGACGAAAATTAACCATCATGTTCAGGGGCCACTGGCACCTTTTGAGGTCCCTGGGTGACGATTTGACCATGTCAATGTAGACATTTTTTGTCCTCTTCTCCCTCCCCATGGTTTCACACACCTTTTTACCATGGTGGACCATAGCACCGTATGGCCAGAGGTCATCCCTCTAGCCTCAATGATGGCTGCTGAAGCGGCTCAGGCGTTCATCAACACTTGGGTTGCTCAGTTTGGCACCCCATCTAACGTCTCCTCTGGCCACAGTCCCCAAATCATTTCAGACCTCTGAGATACAATGACCTGGATCCTTGCTGTTAGGCTGCATTACACCACAGCGTATCACCCCACAGTCCAGTGGCCTATGTGAGTGGCTTCACCGCGCCTTAAAGGCTGCTCTGACGGTTTCCCTGACAGATGTGTGTTGGCATGATCATATGCTGTAAGTCCTACTAGGTCTCAAAACAGCTGCAAAAGAGGACTTGCAGTCGTCCATGACTGAGTTGGTATATGGGCAGCTGTTACAAGTGCCGGGATGTTTTATTCCTGATGCTATGACTGCCTGGTCAGCCTCTCAATAGTGTTCTCCCCCCCCCCCCCCCCCAGTAAATTCAATTCCATTGCAACTATTCCTACTTCCCATCATGGCGTACAGCACTCTTGGGTTCCAGTTGGCCTACACTCTGTCTCATTTGTTTTATCTGACATGATGCACACCAACACCCCCTTAGGTTCCTTACGATGGCCTGTTCTACATTTTGGAACAGAGAAAAGACTTTTATTACAGATAAGAGGGGTAAACTTGAATGTATTTGGGTAGATCACCTTAAGCCAGCTCATCAAGTTTCAGAGGATTCTGGCACCATGACCTTGGTGTCACGACATGACCATGGTTGTGTCAGCCCAGCTCTGGCCGAACTGATCTTCCACCCATGGAACACAGGACCTGAACTGGGCAGCTTCTCTGAGCTCCAGACAGGCTCACAATGTCGGTTTTAGTGAATTCTGGTGGGGGGTGGCAGGAGGCAGCCTGTGTTGGGTAATGTAATTGGTGGATGTGTACATTATCCACAACCACCAGCATCAAGGAAGGAGCTGGTCTGATATGATGACATAATTAAATGAGATTCAATTACAGCGCTCTGTGCTCAGTGTTTGGAGTATAATAAGTGAGTTATTATACTCACTTGTTTTCCAAAACATGCCTAATGACATTTTCCTTGCAAAAACCTACACCACCAACACCCCTTTTGACACCAGACTTTTCTGCAGTTGACTTCTTTTTGTCCCACCATTGCTCACTATGCATCTGTTTACCTAGAGGCTTCCTCTCAATTCTAAAGAGTCACCTTTTAACCCAGTTTTATGAACACATTCTGTACTCTTCCCAAAGCTCTTTGATCAATTCCCCACTCCTTTGCATTACTGAAGCATCTTGAGATGAACTTTATGTCATATTTTAGCTCAAAAATTGGGCATTCAGAATTTGACCAGGCATAGAAATCAATTTTGAGACCTGCACCAAGTACAGGGAAATGCAAAATCTGGATGACTTTGTAGAACAGAGGTTTTTGTGGTGACCCACTTCCCAGCATACTCAAACCGGCTCACAAAATGGCATGCGCCGGCAGAGAGGCCGGCCCCAAAAAGGGCGCCAGGCCTTCTTCATCAGCAAGGGGGAAAGCCCATGCGTGGGAAGGGACTGTGAATATGCCCCCTCTACAGCATTCCTGCCCGTGGAGGGTGGAAACAGGAAGGCTTAAAAGCGAGGCCGTGAAGTTTGAATAAATCTTTTATGTAACTGCAACTCACCATTTGCGTGTTGTTATTCCAGCGCTGTGTGTAGCACACCGCTACAATAAGTGACCCTGACGGCCCAAACGATATTTGGACCAAAGATGAACGACACTGCATCTGTTCATGCCGTTTCATTAAAACTGCCAAGCTTCTGGACGCTGCGATGGAACCTATGGTTCCAGCAAGCAGAAGCCCAATTCCACATTCGGCAGATAACCTCAGATTCCACATGTTATTACTACGTGGTGAGCTCCCTTGACCAGGAAACAGCCGTCCAGGTTGAGGAGTTCATGCAGTCGCCCCCGGAGGACAGCAAATACACAGTATTCAAAGCCCTGCTCATAAGGACTTTTGGACTCATACGGCGCGAGTGTGCTGCCCGCTTACTGCACCTGGATGGTTTGGGAGACAGGCCGCCGTTGGCATTAATGAACGAGATGCTGGCCCTGGCTGAAGGACACAAGCCCTGCCTCATGTTTGAGCAGGCGTTCCTAGAGCAGCTGCCCGAGGACATACGCCTGCTGCTGTCCGATGTGGATTTCAGCGACCCCCGGAAGGTGGTGGCCCAGGCAGATGTGCTGTGGAAAGCCAAGAAGGAGAGTGGGGCATCCATCGCACAGATCACCAAGCCACACGCCCAACAGCAGACCAGACTAGGCCCGGCAGCAGAGCCCACAAAACCCAGAGGCAGGAGTGCAGAGGCTAACGAACAATGGTGCTTCTACCACCAGCGGTGGGGCACAGAAGCTCGGCGCTGTAGCTCACCCTGCAACTTCCCGGGACGTGCCAGGGCCAGCCGCTGCTGATGGTTACGGCGGCTGGCCATCAGGATAGCCTCCTGTATGTCTGGGACAAACAGTCGGGACATCGCTTTTTGGTCGACATCGGAGCCGAGATCAGCGTCTTACCTCCGACGAGTTACGACACCCGCAACAGAGAACTGGCACCCACCCTGAGGGCCGCAAATGGCAGCACAATACGGACCTACGGCACCCATCTTGGCTACAGTTCGGCTCCAGCCAGTTCACGTGGGACTTCACACTGGCTGCCGTGGCCCAACCACTCCTGGGGGTGGATTTTTTGCGAGCTCACAGCCTGCTGGTCGACCTGCAAGGGAAGAGACTAGTCCACGCCAAGACTTTTCAAACGTTCTCCCTGGGTGAAGCCCAGTTGCCGGCCCCACACCTGGACTCCATCACGCTGTCTGACAACGAATTCACCAGAGTCCTGGTGGACTTCCTATCAGTTCTGGCACCGCGGTTCACAGCAGCCATGCCCAGACATGGTGTACAGCACCACATCCCGACCCAGGGACCACCCCTCCACGCCCATGCTCGAAGGCTTCCCCCGGACAAGTTCCGACTGGTGAAGGAGGAGTTCAAAAGGATGGAGGAATTGGGGATCATACGGCGGTCCAACAGCCCATGGGCCTTCCCCCTGCACATGGTGCCCAAAGCAATAGGGGGCTGGAGACCATGCGGCGACTACCGCAAACTAAACAAGGCTACAACACCGGACCGCTACCCTGTGCCGCACATTCAGGACCTTGCAGCAAACCTGCACGGTGCAAGGATCTTTGCCAAGGTGGATCTTTTCCAAGGTAGACCTTGTCCGGGGATACCATCAAATCCTGATGCATCTGGACGACATCCCCAAAACAGCGCTCATCACTCCATTCGACCTTTTCGAATTCCTCTGAATGCTGTTCGGCCTAAAGAACGCTGCACAGATGTTCCAGCAGCTCATGGATGCGGTGGGACGTGACCTGGACTTTGCATTCATCTATTTGGTTGACATCCTCATAGCTAGCAGTAGTCCTCAGGAGCATCTGTCCCAGCTCCGTCAACTCTATGCCCAACTGAGTGAATACGGCCTAACAATCAACCCAGCCAAATGCCAGTTCGGACTCGACACCATCGACTTCCTGGGCCACAGGATTACTAAAGACGGGGCAACCCCTCTGCCCGCCAAGGTAGACGCAGTCTGCCACTTCCCCCAACCCAACACACTCAAAGGCCTGCAGGAATTCATGGGTATGGTGAATTTCTACCACTGCTTACTCCCCTCAGCAGCCCGGATCATGTGCCCCCTGTCACCCTGATGTCGGGGAAGGACAAGGACATTGCCTGGGACGAAGATGCCGCAGCTGCTTTCGTTAAAACCAAAGAAGTCTTGGCAAATGCCGCGATGCTAGTGCACCCCAGAACAGTCGTCCCTACCGCCCTCACAGTGGACGCATCCAACACAGCAGTCAGTGGAGTGTTGGAACAACTCACCGAGGGTCACTGGCAACCCCTGGCATTCTTCAGCAAATACCTATGACCACCCGAACTCGAATACAGTGCTTTTGACCGGGAGCTGTTGGCACTATATCTGGCAATCCGGCATTTCAGGTACTTCTTAGAAGGTAGGCCCTTCACCGCATTCATGGACCACAAACCGCTTACCTTTGCGTTCACGAAGGCATCCGATCCCTGGTCGTTCCGCCAGCAGCGACATCTATCCTACATCTCCGAATACACGACGGACATCCAGCATGTCTCGGGAAAGGACAACGTCGTGGCGGATGCACTATCCAGACCTACCATCCAGGCCCTGTCCCGGGGGTAGACTGCAGCGCTGGTGGAGGCGCAGCAGGCAGATGATGAGATCCCTAGTTACACAACTGCAGTCTCTGGTTTGCAGCTCCAAGACTTCCCCATAGGCCCAGGTGAGAGGACCCTACTGTGTGACATAGCTACTGGCCAATCTCGCTCCATCGTCCCAGCAGCCTGGTGGCGGCGAGTTTTCAACTCCATTCACAACTTAACGCACCCCTCCATCAGGACAACCATCCGGAAGGTCTCCCAACAGGTTCGTTTGGCACGGACTCTGCAAACAGGTCAGTGAATGGGCCAAAACGTGCATGCAGTGCCAAACAGCCAAGGTGCAGCGGCACACCAAAGCTCTGCTGCAGCAGTTCCACCCCACCCGCTAGCGTTTCGACAACATTCATGTGGAAATCGTGGGCCCCCTGCCTGTGTTGCGAGGAACGTGGCACCTCCTAACTATAGTAGACTGGTTCACAAGATGGCCAGAGGCAGTCCCGCTCACCGACACCACCTCCGAATCCTGCGCCAGGGCTTCTTCACCAGCAAGGGGAAAAGCCTGCGCGCAGGAAGGAACTGTGAATATGCACCCCCTACAGCATTCCTACCTGGGGAGTGTGGAAACGGGAAGGCTTAAAAGCGAGGCTGCGAAGTTTGAATAAATCTTTTACGCAACTGCAACTCACTGTCTGCGTGTCGTTATTCCAGCGCTGTGTGTAGCACACCACTACAGTTTCAAATTTTTGTTTTCTTTGTTGCTGGTGGCTTGAAGCCCAGGAAGGAGAAAGAGGTTCAATAAATACTGCATCATTGAAAAGAGCATATGCAGATGTAATGATCACTGTGATGTTTTGGCTACATCATTTTTCCTTTGTTTCAGACAGATCTTTGTTTTGTTTATGATGTTGGTGTTCCCTAGGAGTCCTGCCTGCTGCAGGAATTGTAATTTTTCAGTATTGTTTGAATCAGTATTGCTCTTATCTTCATTACATCGAGGATAATTCTCTCCCTCCTGTGTCACAGTCACAAACTACTCTGTATTCCACACCCTAACCACTCACTGAATTAAAAGAAAACATATCACTTCTGGTGCTTTGCCAGTCACCTTCATCCTACAGCCTTTCTCTTTTGACCCCTTTTGCTGATGGAAACAGTTTCGCTGTAGATATTCCATGATTTTCATAATTATTTCTATCAGATCATCTTATCAGCTAACCCCTTTCAATGAGAGTAATCTCAGTTTATTGGTCTACATGTATGATCGAAGTCCTTCAACTCCAGAGTCATTCAAGTAAGTCTCTTCTACATACTCTGTTAAGTTTTCATATCTTTCTTGAAGTTTGGTACCCAGAATTGTTCACTCATCCTGTTGTGGATGGACCTCTATTTTATAATGGTTTTCCATGACATCCATGCTGTCGTATTTGTAAAACCAAAGTATTCCAAATATGCAATTGACCACTTTCCTATATCATCCTGACACCTTCAATGGATTATGCCCCAGATTTTGTTGTTCTTTTACTGCTTTTAGTATTGTGACTTATAGTTTATATTGCTTCTCCAATCTATTATTTCATTCACATTTCTCTGCTTTAACTTTAACTTGCATCTACCATCTCTATTAGTCTGTCTTTAATGCCCATTGCTATTTGCCTGCTAGTTTGCTACACCTCAAGTTCATGTCACCTGCAAATTGTTCCAAGTCTAAGCATTAGTATTCTGATCTCCGTGCACACCTCTGGGATACAAGATTTCATTAGTACTTTTGTTTCATGTTACTTAGCTAATTTTCATTCCATGCTACCAACTGGTAGAGAAACAAGTATAGATCCCTCAGGAATACAATTAGATCCAGACTTCCAGATGACCAATGTGACAGCTCATCAGATACCCGTTCAAAGCACATCAACAACTTTGGTACATTAGCCCTCTCTGTTAGATCATCAGGAATTCATGTCAAATTCATTAGAAGCAATTTGCCTTTACCAAATTCATGCTAGGTTTTTCTAATCAAACCAACTTGTCTAAGTGACTATTTATAATTAATGTTTCTAGAAATACCTCACTGCATACGTTAGACAATTTGTTCTGAAGTTACAGGGTTTATTCAGTTAACAAGGGTATAATATTTGCATTTTTTCTATTTCCAGGCACTACCTCAGAATCTAAAGAAGTTTGGGAAGTCAAGGTTAGGGACCCTGCAATTTCCTCTCTAACTTCCCTCCGTCATTTTAATGCAATCTAGCTGAGCCAGGAAATTGGAGTGTTATGTTTGATAACTACAAAACACAAAACCAATTGAATGCAAAAACAGAGAGCAGGGAATACACGTCTTAGGTTCGTTTTTAATTTAGTGAGACGTGCACATATGACTTGCTGGCGTAATGTATGCCACTCACATACTTTTACATACAGCCTGTAATGGATGACTTGAAGAACAAAGAATGATTAATCAAACAATACAATATTACTCAAATAGTACTGAAATATTAAATACACAACAGCCAGCATGGACATCATGGGCCATAGGAACAGTTACTGTGTTATGGGACTGTCTTCATATTCTAAGTGCAAGTAGCACTTTTGGTACCTCTTTCTTGACTGATTTAGTCGCTCAATTTATACTTTTTACTGAGATTTCAGCAACAGCTTCCTGCTTGGTGAAGACTAATTAAGAACTTTAATGCCTTACCCATTCCTTCTGCCATCTGAGTAAATTTTCTGATTGACCCCACAATTCCTCTTGCAACCTTTTTCAAGTTCTTGTGCCAGTAGAATTTTTTGGATTCACTCTTACATTTGTCACCTGCCTTGTCTTCCACTCCCCCTCTGCACAGGGGAAATGTCTTCTATATTAGTACACTGAACGAAATTCTCTCTGAATGCAGAGTAAGATGGCCTCAGGTGTCTCCTGAACTGCACATCATTCTCCATAACTTCTGCCATCTACAGTTGGATCCTACCACTAAACCTATCTTTCTCCCCACACCACTCTCCACAGGGACTGCTGTCCATGTGATTCTCTTGTCCACTTGTCTCTCCCCACTGATCTCCCTCTTGGCACTTATCACTGCAGTGCTACATCTGCCCCTGTCCTGAAGAAATGTTTACTCTTTTCAATAGATGCTGCCTGGCCTGCTGAGTTCCTCCAGTGTTTTGTGTGCGCTGTTTTGGATTTCCAGCACCTGCAGACTTCCTTGTGTTTGTGATTGCCCCTACACCTTCTCCCTAACCACCAGGGTTCCAACAGTCCTTCTAAGTAATGGTGCAGGCAATTTTGCAGCTATATAGGACCCTGGTCAGACCCCACTTGGAGTACTGTGCTCAGTTCTAGTCACCTCACTACAGGAAGGATGTGGAAGCCATAGAAAGGGTGCAGAGGAGATTTACAAGGACGTGGACTAGATTGGGGAGCATACCTTCTGAGAATAGGTTGAGTGAAGTCGGCCTTTTCTCCTTGGACCGATGGAGAAGGAGAGGTGACCTGATAGAGGTGTATAAGATGATGAGAGGCATTGATCATGTGGATAGTCAGAGGCTTTTTCCCAGGGCTGAAATGGTTGCTATAAGAGGACACAGGTTTAAGGTGCTGGGGAGTAGGTACAGAGGAGATGTCAGGGGTAAGTTTTTTTTACTCAGAGAGTGGTGAGTGCATGGAATGGGCTGCTGGCAACAGTGGTGGAGGCGGATACAATAGTGTCTTTTAAGAAACTTTTGGATAGGTACATGGAGCTCTGAAAAGTAGAGGGCTATCGGTAAGCCTAGTAATTTCTAAGGTGGGAACATGTTTGGCACAATTTTGTGGGCCAAAGGGCTGTATTGTGCTGTAGTGTTTCTATGTTTCTAAGTGAGGTGGCACTTCACTTGTGAATCTTTTAGCATCGTGTACTATATCCTGATCCAGATTCAGGCCTTCAACATCAGGTCTAGACAAGCGCAATTGTTGATAAATTTAAGTCTTGATTTTTGTCCCAGCACTTCAGAAAAGAGATCATTATAGAGTTGTGATACCTACAATTTCAGTCTACTTGCCTACTGCCATCTTTTTTTAAAAAAAGTAATAATGATTTCAAGATCCCATAATTCCTCTACAGTGGGTCATAATGTGTGAAGCACTCAGCTGAAATGTACCACAACAGTGTATCAGTTAGTGCAATGTTATTATAGCTTGGGGCATCAAAGTTCAATTCTGTGTGAGAAATGTTCCTCTGGGAGCTTCAGTTTCCTCCCACAGTCCAAAGACGTACCAGTTAATAAGTTAATTGGTCACTGTAAATTGTCTTGTGATCAAGCTAGGGTTAAATTGGTGGGTTGCTAGGTGGTGTGGCTCAGTGAACCAGAAGGACCTTTTCCAGACTGGATTTCTAAATAAAAATAAATTTTAAAAGACTGTGACCACTTTTGGCTTTGCTTTTAGCATCATAAGAACCAACCGTTAATGTGGCACTTTTTCCATTCATATGCTCCTTGCTTTTGCCCTTTGTACTCAGTGCCTCTCTGGATCTGACCTTTTAGTGCTTTGTACTTCCTGACTGTGATTGACTCAGACATGCAATGTTGTTATTTTCCTTTTCACGCAGGCTTCAGATATCTGAGATTGAGGGGATAAATTAAATAATTCAGAGTTAAAGTTGTAATTTATGATACATTTACAAACTCACATAGAGGTAGAATTCTGCAGCCATTCGTATGTAGTCCAATTCCAACGATACTTAATGATTCAAGGTTAGGTTTTCCCTTGGAGGAGAAATAAAATGTAAGTTATTTCAGACTGATATTGAATGGTTTGGAAAAATAATGTATTCTTCTTATAGGTAATGTATCTTACCTGTTTAAAAAAATGTGACTATACAGTTTTACATTCTGTACCCATTGTAGAATCTTAAACAAAGCTTAAGATCCGGATTTAAGTCTTCAGTCCTTGTTAAGCAACATTTTTCTTACAGTGAGTATCACAATGTCAATGAATGAAAGTTTTGTGGAGTGCAAATTTTCTGATATGTCCTGACTGAATAGTTTTATTAATTCACAGCTTTTCTGCTCAACCCCTATCTGTTTGAAATCTTTACATTTGCTGCAGCAGCTTTAGCAGGACCTCTCTATATATTTTATTACTTCCTGATGTTTGTTGTATGTATTTTATGCAGGCTCTGAAGGTTATCACAGTGGGGTTTCCAATGTTTAGCAAGAGGTAATTTTGCTTATTTAGTTCTGCATATCAGATATTTGGGGGGGGGGGACAGTAGAGTAATTAGCAGAGCTGTAGTTAAAGAGCTTGGTGAGTTTGTTAGGCACACCTGTTAATGGAAATGTCTAATCAGTCAATCATGTAGCAGCAACTCAATCCATAAAAGCACATAGACATGGTCAGTAGGTTCAGTTGTCATTCAGTCCAAACATCAGAATGAGGAAGAAATTACATCTCAGTGGTTTTGACCATTGTTGCTGCCAGACGGGGTCATTCGAATCTCTTAGAAACTGCTGATCTCCTGGGATTTTCATGCATAATATTCTCCGGAGTTTATAGAGAATGGTGTGAGAAATGAAAGAACATCAGTGATCAGCAGTTCTGTGGGTAAGAATGCTTTGCTAATGAACGACGTTAGAGGAGAATGGTTTAAACTCACTGGAAGGCAACAGGTGGTGTGCAGGAGAGCATTTCTGGATGCACAGCATGTCAAACCTTGAGGTTGGAGTATAGCAACAGTGGAATACAAATATACATCAGTATACTTTGTTAGCTACAAGAATTACCTCATAAAGTGGCCACTGATTGTATATAAGCATGTTTTCTACAAAAAAATTGGTATAGTATTTTAAATCTCAAATATAGTCCCCACCTCCACATGATTTTAAATGGCTAAAAATTACTTTTAAACAAACCCAGAGCTATTCAACTAGACGGTAGTATAGTAGAGTAGTCAGTTTCAATGTATGTACCTTATAAACATTCAAAACCTTTGGAGGCCTACTCATTAGTGCTGCGCTTTTTGAAAATTCTAGCTTAATTTTCAGGACTCTCAAAAAGCAGAATTAGCTGAAATTCCTAATGATTCATGCTGTGGTTTTGGTAATTCGGTCAACATAACCTGCTTTGAACACAGAGAATTGAAAATCAATGCAAAAGATTAGGTAACACAATTTGTGCTGACATTATTTGAGTTTAAAATTCTGCTGTCTTCTTCATGGACGGAATATTGAGCAAATTGCATTATCAACCAGACATTCTCAAGTAAATGACTGACTCACCCCATCATTCTGAATTGAACCTGAAGAAAAGCTGAGGGTCTAAATCGGTACCATGAGCACGAAATGTACAACGGGATTCTGAATCACTTGGAACAAAGTTAATGAAGTTCAGCAGAACAAAAAGGAAGAAATCCTTTGATAGACATGAGTTACACAGCTGAAGTCAACATAATAGAACATAAATTTTTTAAAAAGTGGCCGTCCACCCAAGACCTTTTGGCTTGGGTCTATTAATGAAGGTGTCATGGTGAAACCATTCCATACTAAGATGAGTGTCTCATTTAAGCTGTAACTAGTTCAGGTGATGCATAAGACACTCAATGATCTTGTCACTTTTTGAGATTTCCTAACCATATACCAGAGAATTAGTTTGCTCATGGTGACTTTTAAGAGAGCAATAAACAGTGTATTTCAATAGAGCAATAATTAGTGATTTTTAAGCGAGTACTTGAAGAAACAAATAAAAATATTAGCCATGTTGGTAACTTTATTATAGACAGTCTCTTGGGATTAATGTTAAATTCATTATAGGCAGTCCCTCGGGAATTAATGTTAACTTCATTACAGACAGTCCCTTGGGGATTAATGTTAAATTTATTATGGACAGTCCCTTGGGGATTAATGTAATACAAATGTATTACATTACACCAAATGTAATACACTGGTCTTGATAACTAGTTGAATTTTGACTATGACTAGGTGCAGCATCAATAACCAGCATGTAGGGCCACACACAATCATACTGATCAATATTTTAGTCTAACTTTATCAGGAGACAGGAACATCCCTGCAATGGATTCACTTTTTAAGTAGGCATTCTTAAGTTGATAAAGACTTAGTTTGAGGTGCATACTGGACAAGGGCACTGGAAAAATGTAGAAGCAGATTCACTTTAATAGTTGTCATATCTCCAATGGTAATAATACTTTCTTTGATGCTCACTACTCTTTATTCTACAGTACCTGTGAGCTCAGGCATTCTGGTGAGGGATGACATGGACCAAGTCTTCAATCAGCCAGTGACTGCTGTTCTTCTGACAGCAAACATTCTCCTATTTCACCTTCATTGTAGACTGTCTCATTTCTGGGGAATCTTGGCCTTCTGCTGAAACTTGCTGTGGTTTAACTGTTGGGTCAGTGACAATTTGGAACAGATCAGTCTATGTCCAGGCAAGGAAGAAAGGAAGAGTGATATTAAACTGTTTGCATTAGCAATGTTCTAAGAATCCAAAATCAGATTCATTATCATTGAGACATGTCATGAAATTTGTTGTTGTGCATTAGGAGTACAGTGTAAGACATAAAAATTACAAGTTACAAAAATAAATAAATTGTGCAAAAGAGAAACTCCAGGTGAAGTTCATGGGTTTGTCTGATGGTGGAAGGGAAGAATCTGTTCCTAAAACATTGAGTATGGGTCTTCTAACATGTCCCAGCTAGTGATGGTCTTTTATGATGGATGCTGCCGCCTTGAGAATGTTCTCAATGGTAAGGAGCATTGTGACCATGATGAAACTGTCTGAGTATAATTGAATTGAAATGACTTTATTATTTGCATCCTTTGAATACACGAGGAGTAAAAATCTGTGCATTACGTCTCTGTCCAAATGCGCAATGTGCAATTATAGTACTTCACAATAAATATTATATATAATAAGAGAGTCAATATAACATAGAAATAGAATAGGGTCAGCATGAATTAGGCATTCTGATGACCTGGTGGAAGAAGCTGTCCCAGAGACTGTTGGTCGTGGCTTTTATGCTGTGGCATAGTTTCCCAGATGGTAGTAGCTGGAACAGTTTGTGGTTGGGCTAACTCGGGTCTCCAATGATCCTTCGGACCCTTTTTACGCACCTGTCTTTGTAAATGTCCTGAGTAGTGGGAAGTTCACTTCTACAGATGTGCTACGCTGTCCACACCTCTCTCTGCGGAGTCCTGCGACTGAGGGAAGTACAGTTCCCATACCAGGCAGTGATGCAGCAGGTCAGGATGCTCTCAATCATGCCCCCTATAGAAAGTTCTTAGATTTGGGGGGCCATACCAAACTTCTTCAACTATCTGAGATTTTCACCACACAGCCAGCATGTACAGACCACGTGAGATCCTTAGTGACGTTTATACCGAAGAACTTAAAACTGTTCACCCTCTCAAACCCAGATCCACTGATGTCTACAGGGGTTAGCCTGTCTCCATTCCTCTGTCATCCACAACCAGCTCCTTTCTTTTGCAACTTTGAGGGAGAGATTGCTTTCAAAACACCATGGTGTTAGGGTGATGACTTCCTCTCTGTCAGTTGCCTCGTTATTATTTGAGATTAGGCCAATCAGTGTAGTGTCATCAGCAAATTTAATTAGCAGATTGGTGCTATGGGTGGTAGCATAGTCTTGGGTATATAGAGATTAAAGGAGGGGGCTTAGTACACAGCCCTGAAGGGTACCTGTGTTGAGAGTTGAAGGGGCAGAGGTGAGGGAGCCCACTCTTACCACCTGCCGATGATCTGACAGGAAGTCCAGGATCCAGCTACATAGGCAGGGTCAAGGCCAAGGTCTCTGAGCTTCTTGTCAAGCCTGGAGGGAATTATGGTGTTGAATACTGAACTGTAGTCCAAGAATAGCATTCTCATATAAGCATCCTTCTTCTCCAGATGTGTAAGGATGGCGTGTAGAGCTGGTCAACCCTCTGCAGCCTCTTGCAATCCTGTGAACTGGAGAATCGATACCAGGTTGAAATGTAACAGATCAGCGTGCTCTCCAGCATTTAAAAATTTGTGGCTTGTGACCCTTCAATGAGTACTGGTTTGTTTTCTCCTAATTTTCCTTTCCTGAAGTCCATAATCAATTCTTGGTCATGCTAATACTGCACGTGAGTGTTGTTGTAAACACCATTCAATCAGCCGATCTATCTCTATCTGAGGTTCTTCCAATAACAGTAGTGACATGGGTGAATCATGGACAGCCTTTGAGCTATGCAGAGCAAAACAACCCTGAGTGTAGGGAGAATCAAGCCCATGTTGATTATCATTGAGGAGGAGATGTTATCAACAATTCATACTGACTGTACTCTTCTAATAAGGAAGTCAAGGAGCCCGTTGCAGTGGAAAGTACAGAAGTACAGGTTTTCGAGCTTGTTGGTTAGCATTGAGGGTTGATGGTGTTGAATGCTAAACTATAATTGATAAACAGCAGCTTGATCTATGATTTGCTGTTCTCTGAGTGTTTCAAAGCTGAGTGGAAAGTCAGTGACATTGCAAACACAAGAAAATCTGCCCATGCTGGAAATCCAAAGCAACACACACAGACAATGCTGGAGTAACTTGGCAGGCCAGGCAGCATCAGTGGAAAAGACCAAACAGTGTTGACATTTCAGGCGGAGACTTTAATTAAGTCACTCTTTTCCATATATGCTGCCTGGCCTGCTGAGTTTCTCTAGCATTTTGTGTGTGTTATTCAGTGAGATTGCGCCTGCTGTAGACCTATTGCGGTGGTAAGCAAATTTCAGTGGGTCCAGGTTCTTGCTCAAGTAGGAGTTAATTCTAGCCATGACCAACCTCTCAAAGCACTTCATCACAGTAGAGGTAAATGCTGCTAGACGATAGTCCTTGAAGCAGCTCACCCTCTTCTTCTTGGTATGATTGATGCCCCTTTGAAGCGGGGGTAATGACAACAGTGAAAGCTGATGATGTTCTTGAACTCTTCTGCTAGTTGGTCAGTACAGATTTTCAGTACCCTACAAGCTACACCATTGGGGCCTGATGCCTTGTGAGGGTTCATCGTCTTGAAGGATGTTTAATACGGAGTTGCACACGCCATGGAGATTTGCAAAAGCATTATGTTAATCTCCTTTTCAAAGTGTGAATAGAAGGTATTGAGCTCATTGGGAAATGAAGCATTATTTATATTTTTCTGTTAGTTTTCACCTTATTGGAAGTAATGGCATGTAAACCTTGCCACAGTTGTTGTACATCCAATTGTATCAGTAACTTCACATGGAATTGTTCATTTGCTCTTTGCTGGCCATCCACAAGTCATATTTGGGATTCTTGTAATAGCCCACATTCCTCAGCTCCTCTAGTGCCAGCTTGACATAGGCCTGGGTTGGAATGTACACCACTATCAGGATGATGGCAGAAATCTCCCTTGGCAAGTAGAATAGATGACACTTGACCACCAGATTTTCCAGGACAGGGAAACAGAACTGAGATAGAACTGCCTTATTTTTGCATCATGATGGAATTAATAGTGAAGCAAATATCACTACTTCTGCCTTGATCTGATGTTGCTGTTTTGCCCATAGGGTGGAAAGTGAAACTCTTGGCTGGAGTGCTGTGTCTTGAGCAGAGTGGGGGGGGGGGGGGGGTGAGCTGTGTCTCTCTGGTCTCCGTGGTGGAGGGTGAAGCCCTTGGGTAGAGTGCTGTATCATGAGTGCAGGGGATGAGTCATGTCTCTGTGATCCAATGTACACAACAGTCCTTGATATCTTGATATCCTTCTAGTATTGTAGCCTTGCTCTTGAAGTGTTTTCCTAAGACTGCACAATGGCCAGGAAGATTTACTTCTTCCATTAGAATTCCATTGTACTGAGCATTCTGATGGCCCTTCCCAAAATCTGAATAGGGATGGTCAGCATGGCTTTGTCAAGGGCGGGTCATGTCTTATGAACCTGATTGAATTCTTTGAGGGTGTAACAAAACACATTGATGAAGATAGAGCAGTGGATGTAGTGTATATGGATTTCAGTAAGACATTTGATAAGGCTCCCCATGCGTGGCTCAGAAAGAAAGTATTGAGGCATGGTATCCAAGGAGACCTTGCTCTGCAGATCCAGAATTGGCTTGCCCACAGAAGGCAAAGGGTGGTTGTAGATGGTTCATATTCTGCATGGAGGATGGTGGCCAGTGGAATTCTGCAGGGATCTGTTCTGGGACCCCTCCTCTTTGTGATATTTATAAATAACCTGGATGAGGAAGTAGAAGGGTGGGTTAGTAAGTTTGCTGATGACACAAGGGTTGGGGGTGTTGTGCATAGTGTGGAGGGTTGTCTGAGGTTCCAGCAGGACATTGATAGGTTGCAGAACTAGACCGAGAAGTGGCAGATGGAGTTCAGCCTAGTTAAGTGTGAAGAGGTACATTTCAGTATGTCAAATTTGAAGACAGAATATAATATTAATGGTAAGACCCTTGGCAGTGGGGAGCATCAGTGAGTTCTTGGGGCCCGTGTCCATAGGACACTAAAAGCTGCTGCGTAGGTTGACATTGTTGTTAAGAAGGCGTATGGTGTGGTGGCCTTCATCAACCGTGGGATTGTATTCAAGACCTGTGAGGTAATGTTACAGCTCATTAAGATCTCAGTTAGATCCCACTTGGCGTACTGTGTTCAGTTCTGGCCACCTCACTACAGGATGGATATGGATAGATCGAGTGCAGAGGAAATTACAAGGATATTGCCTGGATTGGTGAGCACACCTTATGAGAATACGTTGAGTGAATTTGGCCTTTTCTCCCTGGAGCGATGGAGGATATGAGGTGACCTGATAGAGATGTATAAGATGATGAGAGGCAATGTTTATGTGGATAGTCAGAGGCTTTTTCCCAGGGCAGAATTGACTAACACAAGGGGTATAGTTTTAAGGTGTTTGGAAGTAGGTACGAGGGGGATGTCCGAGGTAAGTTTTTCCACACAGAGTGGTGGATGGATTGCCAGTGATGGTGGTAGAGGTGGATACAATAGGGTCTTTTAAGAGACTCTTAGATAGGTACGTGGAGCTTAATATGCTGTAGATTTCTGTGTTTCTATGTTTTACCTAATTTATGATGGAGTGGGTACATGTGAAATAGACAATGAGTAGAGACAAATAGCCAGAAAGAATGATAATAGCTTTTAGTTTTGCAGAGATGTCTGGCTTCACCCTATATTCTTTTGCACCTAGAGATCTATTGTGGTCTTTTCCAAGAAGATTATTTCTGAATTTTAACTTACCTTTTTGTTCGTTATGCCACTGGCATTTAGAGCAGCAATGAAGATCCTCCATCTCTATCTGTCCTTGACCATCAAAATCAATTTTGGTCTTGGTCTTGGTTGTGCTCAGGGCTTCCTTCATTGTGCCAGTAGCTTCCTCTCTGTTTTCGCTACCATCAGTCATGTTAGTCCCAGGTGGAGACTCAGGAATACCGTCGCACACAAATGTAGAAGGATTTTTCATTGCTGTATCCGAAACAATTTTGTTTAACTAGTCAGGGTTGTTAGCCCTGAGTGAACCCCCGAATCTGGAGGACTGGTAGACCACTCTTAGTTGGCCTCTACCTTTTGACCTTTTTGGCATGGATGACCCGACCAAGAGTCAAAGCATAAGACCCTGACTCCAGCCAATATAGCTCTCTGGGTCATTGAGACACACAAGCCTCCAAACCCTACAACAAGGTCTTCTTGGAGGTCTCAATTATAAGACAGTATCTTATTCTGCAAGCAGAGATATTACTGAAGGTGGAGAGGACTGCCTTTGACTTAAGAACGCTAAATTTATGGAAGCCTCTACATATGAGAGGGCTCTAATGTTATTATATTCAAAAATCTGGCATTTGTTACTACAAACAGCAGAACTTATTCCGTTCTATTTCCACACTTAGCAATTGTTTCTTTTTTATCAGTCTTATGTGTTTTGTTTGTCATTTTTACAATAAGGTATGGTTACCAAACTGAGTTTTGTGTATTTTTAAATTTGCGTGCAAAGTTGACTTACAGACATCTGAAAAATGGGGAAAACTGGGAATGGCTTGTAATTAGGCCTAAATAATTTCCATCATTTGTAATTAATTTGGAGTCTTCTTCCCCTCTGCCATCAGATTTCTGAATGGGCATTGAACCCATAAACACTACTTCACTCTATTTTTTTTTCCTCTTTTGTACTTATTATTTAGTTTACCTTTTAAAAGTGTTGGCCTGGTGGATAAGGCATCGGTCTAGTGATCTGAAAGTCACTGGTTCGAGCCTCAGCTGAGCAGCATGTTGTATCCTTGAGCAAGGCACTTAACAACACATTGCTCTGTGACGACACTGGTGCCAAGCTGCTTGGGTCCTAGTGCCCTTCCCTTGGACAACATCGGTGGCATGGAGAGGGGAAGGCTTGCAGCTTGGGCAACTGCCAATCTCTCATACAACCCTGCCCAGGCCTGCGCCCTGGAAACCTTCCAAAGCGCAAATCCATGGTCTGACAGGACTAATGGATGCCTATTATTATTATTATTATTATTATTACTTTTAAAGTATATATATTTTAATTTATGGTTTTTATTATTATGTATTGCAATGTACTGCAATTTATAGCAATAATTCCCTGACATATGTTAAATCTGATTCTATATGCAATAATATTGTGGTGTAGTCTTGCATTGTGAGCAATCTGCCTCGATAGTTATTGACTTCATAATAACTTTTGAGTGAGAATGTGTATGTCCTGCCACATGCATGTAAAAGTATTTCAGAGGGAATTAGCATTGTCCAAGGGCAATTACCAGTTAGAGTGTTGAGAAGTGATTAGGAGTGTGTGTACTTCCATCGTGAGCTCCTGGAGGCAGGTTTCAGTCAAAATGATAAAACAACATACATATTTAAATTTGATGATCCAAGGGACCTGCAAAGTTAAACATCTGGGAATTGAACCAGTTTAAAGTTTGCTTAGATCAGATCCCTGTAGATTTAGTTCAATGATTAAAAAATTGACCCCCTAATGTGAAATAAGTGCAATAAAGTACTGATAATGGGAAATAGATTTGTGGTGTTAATGCAATAGTTGATATTGGGAAAGAGATTATCTTGAATTCTGCATAACAATTTTAGCGTGGTTCTGGAGCACAAAATGTGCTAATTCAGCACAACCTTGCAGTCCAACTTATCACAGGATAGCTTTGTGGTTGAATGGGGAAGAAGTGATAGAATGATGTATGAAAACTGCCCATCTAATTTTGGGATTCAGCCATGCTGCTGAGCAGAGCAGGGGTTTTCTTCACTTTTTATCTACCCGTGTTAAACATGTGTCAGTGCTTCATGTTGGTTCTGGTGTGTTGAATAGAGAAAGATCACATTGCAGTACCAACACCCCACAACTTTATTCAACAGGCCTGAAGGTAAATTTGTGCCACTATGGAAAAATTGTTTTATTCCATGAATGGAGCAATGGAACTATGTTAGAACATTAAGTTTACCTTTTCCATCTATCCACTCCCAGCTTCTGCTTTATTCCTCCTCTCCCATCCACCTATCTTCCCCTTCGTCTGGCTTCACCTATCTCTTCCCCTTTTCCCACATTCTTGTTCTGGCATCTTTCCCTTCCTTTCCAGTCCTGATGAAACATCAACTGTTTATTCCTTTCTATAGCTACTGCCTGACCTGCTGAGTTACTCTTATGTTTTGTTCAAAGTACATTTATTATCAAAGTATGTATTCTATATACAACCTTGAGATTTGTCTCCTTACAGGCAGCCACAAAACAAAGAAACCCAATTGAACTCATTTAAAATAAATAAGACTTCATACATACAATGTGCAGAACAAAATCAAATTGTGCAAACAATAAAAGCAAGCAAATAACATTCAGGACCGAAGTTCACAAAAGTGAGTCCACAGCCATGAAACCAGTCTAGGAGCCCATTAGTTGCGGGCCTCAGCCTCAGTTCAGCACAGAGAGAAGAAGACCTTATTGAACAGCAAGCGGAACACCGGCCTGACCCTCGCCTCTGGCCCTGACACCCTGATCTTTTTAGTCTTGCCCAGTATTTAAATTAACCAACTATAGGGTCATTCCTCGCGCTTGGACCCAAGCCCTGCTGATTTGATATGCACTTGGGCCCAGGACCCACCAAATCGATTGGGCCCATCCCCAAACTTTCCAGTCTGGCCCAGTGCTTAAATCAGTCAAATATCAGCTTGTTCCTCTCTCTTGGGCCCGGGCCCTGCCATCTCGATCTGCCTCACCCCAGTTCTGCTGCTTTGAATCGCTTCCATGTCTGCACCAGCAGCCAGAACATTGTCTCACTCCCCGCTCTCAGGCCCAGGCCCTGCCACCTCGATTCAGCCTGTACACGCCATGCCGCAACTCTCTTGCATCTCCTAGACTTCAATTCACACCGCAAAAATGCCAGGTTGTGCAGGCAGTTGAAAAGCTCAACTCCGAAAGGGAAGTTGCAGGCTATTGATTATAGCGATCGTTTTTGAGGAAAAGTGTGATTAATAAAGTCATCAGTAGTTTTGATCACTGACAACAAGTCAACACTGTGCTTCACAAGTGCCATCTTAAATCAAAAAGATTTGTAATTGTCACTCTGGATTTTCAGCATCTGTGGGATCTCTTGATTTTGTGGATGATTGAATCCTCATGGGTTGTGCAGTCTTTGGAAAAGTACCATGCATAATACAAAGTACTTTGTTCCCATTCCTCCACAGAATTACCTTCAGATGAAAATAATAGTAGTTAGAAGTTTTATTTCGTAATTCAGCATAAAAATCCAATAACTGGCAGTGGGATGGGATTCTGAGCAGGAGCAAGTCATAGGACAAAGCAGTCAACAGCAAGAGCAAATTTAGTAATCAGAATAGCCAGGGGCACAGTAAAGGAAGGGAAAGGAATACCAAGATAAACTGCATTTATTTCAATGCATGAGGTTTGACAGGCAGAGACAGACAAACTTGCAGAGTGTGGGTTGGTTCTGCAAACTGGAATAACAGAAACATGGCTAAGAAC
The DNA here is from genome assembly GCF_030144855.1 of Hypanus sabinus. Taxonomy (NCBI): domain Eukaryota; kingdom Metazoa; phylum Chordata; class Chondrichthyes; order Myliobatiformes; family Dasyatidae; genus Hypanus; species Hypanus sabinus. The sequence goes on from NC_082717.1 coordinate 28,652,049, forward strand.
AGGGCAGGATTGGTAGCTCAATATCCAGGATACAGATGCTACAGGCATGACAGAAGTTCAGGTAGGCAAGGAGGGGGTGCTTGTTGCCTTTTTGATAAGGGAGGACATAACAGCAGTACTTAGCGATGACATTCTTGAGGGATCATCCAGTGAGGCCATATGAGTAGAAGTAGGGAGGGTCACTCCAGTGGAGCTGCATTGTAAAATTTCCAGTAAGTGGGAACTTGAGCAGATGTAAAGAAATTGTTCATAGTTGTAAGAATAATAGTGTTGTATTAGTGGGATTTTAATTTCTCCATTATTGACTGGATTACTCAGGGTGTTGGTTCCTTTAGGTTGTAAAGGAGTGGTAAAGGGGACAATTAAATGCTTGCAATGGCATGCACCTCAAATAGACTCTGACAACCAAGTCCAGCACCTGGCCTTCACGTGTGGCTTAGCTACTAAGCCCAGCAGAACAGTATCTACTGACAGGAGTCAAAGCCAGGTTACTACCACCTTAAAACCAATCACTTAAGGCAGGTAGGGCTCATCAGCTATGGTTGGCAGCTCTTGTAGGAGAAGAAAAACTGTGATCTCAAACTTCTGCTGCCTTGCGGCTATACCCACTCATGGGGAAGGCTTTGGGAGTAAACCCCGCGGGGAAATATCAGGAGTTGAAGTCCCAAGGCAGTCCTACATTGAGTTCAATATTGACTGACAACTCCTGCGATGCTGTTGGTGCCAAACTATATTGGTCTCTGCTGTTCCTTTGGTTTCATCAGATGCATGGAGAGGCTGAGCTTGCTATGTAGGCAACTGCTTGCTCTCCATATTGTATTACCTTGGCTTGTGTATCTAGACAGCTAGGGTGCAACATCCATGGTTGACCCAGACCAAGGGAGGCCTCGCTGAGGGTGTTAAGAGCATGGAATGAGGTGGAATTATGTGATTATATATCCAGGAAGCTTTCCTGAGTCCAATATATAGAGGGCCCATGCAGCAAGGTGCAATTCTTGACCTTCTTGACCTTCTCTTAAGGAAAAGAGGTAACTGAAGTGGCAGTCAGGGAGCACTTTGGCTCTAGTGATCAGAATTCTATTGATTTAAGATAGTGATGGAAAAGGATACACATGTTGTGGTCCCAAACAGGAGCAGGGCTAATTTGGAGGGAGTCAAGCAGGATCTAGCAAAGTTTAGTTGGTTGAGCCAGTTTGAAGGGAAAGGAGTGAATGGCAAGTGATAAACTTTTAAGAGTGTGATAGCAAGAGTCCAAGAGCAGCATGTTCCTATTAGAATGAAAAATAAACCTGGAAAGTTTAGGGGAACTTGGCTAACGAGAGATAGTGTGACCTGATAGAGGGTTTTTAAAATTGGAAAAGGCATGGTTAGGGTAGACATTCGGAATCTTTTCCCCAGGGTAGGAATTTCAAGGACGAGAGAATGTATGACGTTTAAGAGACTACTAGACAGGTATATGGAGGAATTTAAGGTGGGGTGGAGTTATATGTGAGGCAGGGATTAAGGGTCGGCTCAACATTGTGGGCCGAAGGGCCTGTAATGTGCTGTACTGTTCTATGTTCTATAATGTGCTTTTAAGGTCAGGGGGGCGATTTTAAAGATGACGAGATACTTTTTAATGTAGAATGATAGGTGCCTAGAATAGAATACTGGGAATAGTAGTGGAAGCTGGCAGCTTGGTGGTGTTTAAGAGACTTTTAGATAGACACATGAAGGTGAAGGGAATGGAGCGATAATGATGTCAACAGGAAGTTTGGTAAAAACTGGCATCAAGATTGCAACAATGTTATGAGCCATATGACCTGTTCAGTGTCGTTCTCGATACTATAGTTTTATTAAGAGGAAAACGCTGGTTAGGAAAAGAGTAGGCCTCCTTAGCAGTACCACTTGTGTCTTGAGCTGCAGGTGATGGGTGGACTTTTTAATGAATATTCATTAATATTCATTAAAAATTCTACCCATCACCTGCAGCTCCTTGGTGTTTATGGGGGAGAAAATCATGGTTGCTGAAGCAATAAAGGAAGCAAATAGAGACACATATTTTGGAGAGTATTTATATTATTAGGGAGGAGTGATTTGCAGGATTACAGCACATGAAGGTGAATAAATTTGTAGGCCCTGATTGAGTACATCCTAGGACTTTGTATGAGGCTTGAGGAGAAATTTCAGAGGTCCTTGTGGAGATATTTCCTTCATCGTTAGCCTTCAGTGAAGTACCCAAAGACTGGAAATGGTTGAATGTTGTTCCATTGTTTAAGAAGTGTAGCAAGGATGAGGCAGGGAACTACAGGCCTGTCAGCCTGACATCAGTACTGGGGAAGTTACTGGAAAGAATTCCAAAGGACTTGGTCTACCAGCATATGGACAGATAGAGTTGAATTAGGAGGAGTCAGCATAGCTTCTTGCATGGGAAGATGGGCTTGATGAATCTTAGTTTTTGAATATGTTTTCAAAAAAGTAGGTGAAGGTAGGGTAATGGATGTTGTCTATTTGGACTCTAGCAAGACCTTCATTTTTGGCTGGTCTGGGACATTACGTCCCATGGAATACAGGGTGAGTTAGTTGGATTCAAAAGTGGCTTACAGATAGGAAGTGGAGGGTGTTGCTTGAAGGTTGTTTATCAGAACGTAGGCCAATGACATGGTGCTCCACAGGGGTCAGTTTTGGGATCCTTGTTATTCATTATTTATATTAAATGATTGGGATATGAATGCATAAGGCTCGATCAGTAATTTTGTGGATGATACAAAACAAGGAGGTTCTGTTGATTGTAAAGAAAGTATCATAGATTTCAGGAGGATTTTGATCAGTTAGGGAAATGGGCTGAGATTTGACAAATAGATTTCAATACAGTTAAGTGTGAGGTAATGCATTTTGGAAAGTAGAACCAGAGTGGGACTAGTATTGTGAATGGTTGAGCATTGGTGACTGTAATAGAACAGAGGGATATAGGGGTTCAAGTTTACAGTTCACAAAAGCAGCATCACAGGTAGAAAGGGTGGTGAACAATGCATTTAGTAAGCTGGCTTTCATTGGCCAGGGCACTGAGTACAGACGTTGAGACATTCTGTTGCAGTTGTATAAGTTGTTGGTGAGGCCATTTTGGAGTACTGTGTACAGTTTAGGTCACTCTGTTATAGGAAATATGTGGTTAAACTAGATTCTAGAAAGTGTGTTGCTAGCAGGAGGGCCTGAGTTAGAGGAAAGGTTGGCCAAACTAATTCTTTATTCCCTGAAGCATAGGAGAATGAGGGGTGATCTTACGTTTATAAAATGATGACTTTCATACTTCTGGTGGATAATAACAGTCTGTACCTTAGTGTAGAGGAGTCCAAAACGAGGTGGTGTAGATTTAGGGTGAAACAGAAGGATTTACAAGGTACTGGGCAGCAACTTTTTCATGCAGGAGGTGGTGAATACATGGAATAATATAATTTAAGAAGCATTTGGACAGGTAATTGGGGCAAGGCTTAGAGGGATATGGGCCAAACAGTGGAAGTTGGGACTGGATGAGTAGGCACCATGATAGGCATAGAGTCATTGGACTGAATGGCCTGCGTCTGTTCTGTTGCTCTATGGCTCTTTGATTTCTCTCGTTTGTTGTAACAGCATCAATTCTGGTAACTGAGAGACATTGCAGAATAAAATCTTGGTGCTCCATTCCATACATCTGAAGTCTATCATTTACCAAATCATTTTTAATCCATTATTTTTCTAAGTTCCATTTATTAGTAACATAGAAATAGATTTATAAAACATCTTGTTTTTTTTTTAATAAGCGCATTTCCAACTACCAAAATTCTTGACCATGACTTCAAGTCATGGGTTGTTTCTTTCATACTTTGTGGCAATTGTATTTTTCTGTTGAAACATAATGTTACAGAGGTACAGTATATGCCATTTTTGTTGTGAAATGAAGGAGGATGGTTGTTAAGGGTGGCACATCCTGTTCCTTTCTCCTGAGCGATGACCTAATAAGATGTTTAAGTTGTGAATCAATTGAAACATGATGCACCAGATTTTGTTTGTGTGACCATGGGATATCCCAGGATATGCTTTCCATAAAGGAAGTGCAATGGAGATTCGAAGGATATGGTGTAGGGGTAAAGTTTGAATAGATTAGTTTGTATTCTCTAGGGGTTAGGAGAATATGTGGGAGATCTTATTGAAACGTATAAAGCACTTAAATGGCTTGATGCAGGGAGGATGGTTCTCTCTATTGAAGAATACGAACCTAGGGTCATGTCCTGAGAATAAGTGGTAGTCTATATAGTACTGAGATAAAGATGAACTTGACACAGAGGGTGATAAATTTAGGAATGCTCTATTCTGGAAGTCAGTGTTTGTTGAGTTCATTCAGAACCAATACTGATAAATTTCCAGATATTAAGGGAATCACCGAATTTGGGAATAGTGAGGATGGAAAATAATTTAAGGTGATAACTATGATCCATATGAATGTTGAAATGGCCAATTTCTGCTCCGAGCTTGTTCTCATGCTGAAAAAAACTGAATGGAAGTAGTCTAACAGAATGGCATTGAGACTTCTTTGAAAGGCAGCCATGTTTTTGGAAAAGAAGTGGAGAGCATGGACTATTTTAACAACTGCTGAAGCTGTCATTTATGTAACATTTTGTATTGTCTAAAAATGCCATGCGGTATACAAAACACTGTCAGACAGAACAAAGCACAACTGCGGGATCAGATTTTGATCAACATATCTTCCTCTGAGTTCTTTTTCAGAAGTTAGATTGAGAAGTTGTAGCTCAATAACTCAACTTTGAAGCTCACAAATCAAATTCTGTTCTTGGCTTGTTAAAGGTTGAGAATCTGCCTCAGGCACCTGAGACACGAGAAGGGAATTGAATAATCAGCTTTGCAGATATAATGATCCTCAAAATTGTTGTTATACCAGCAGCCAAACCTAAAAGTAGTTTGCTGAGTTCAGATTTCCTGTATGGTTTCTGTAAATGCACAAGGCAGCATTAAGACATCCATTTCTGTATGAACTTTGTTCACTTTATTATGAATATCATGGATTCACTGCTTTTGGGGAAACCAGCAAACCACAAGTGACTTGTGATCATTTGTAAAAATCAAGCATTATGGCTGATTTTTCTTCATTCATGCTTCCTTCTGCTTGAGATCCTGGAAACGATTAGTTTTCAATTTTATCACCAACAAGAGAAAGTCTGCAGATGCTGGAAATACAAGCAACACGCACAAAATGCTGGAGGAGCTCAGCAAGCCAGGCAGTATCTGTGGAAAAGAGTGAACAGTAGATGTATCAGGCCGAGACCCTTCTACGAGACTGGAGGAAAAGGATGAGAGTAAGAAGGTGGGGGGGAGTGGAGGAAGACGTGCAAGGTAGTAGATGATAGGTGAAACCAGGAGAGGGGGAGGGGTGAAGTAAAGAGCTGGGAAGTTGATTGGTGAAGGAGATAAAGAATTGGTGAAGGGGAAATCTGATTGGAGAGGGCAGAAGGCCATGGAAGAAAGAGAAGGGGTGGAGCACCAGAGGGAGGTGATGGATAGGTAAGGAGATAAGGTGAGAGAGGGATATGGGAATGGTGAAGGAAAGTAGGGGTGGGTCATTACTGGAAATTGATGTTCATACCATCAGATTGGAGGCTACCCAGATGGAGCACATGTAGCACTTGTTCCACGTGCAAAGATAAGTGCCAGGAGGGACATCAGTGGGGAGAGACGGATAGACAAGGGAGTCACATAGGGAGCGATCCCCGTGGAAAGCAGAAAGTGGGCGGGAGGGAAAGATGTGCTTGGTGGTAGGATCCAATGGAGATGGCAGAAGTTACGGAGATTTATGTGCTGGGTGCAGAAGCTGGTGGGGTGGTAGGTGAGTACAAGAGGAACCCTATCCCTGGTGGGACGATGGGGTGAAGGCAGATTGTGAGAAATGGAAGAGATGCGGGTGAGGGCATCATTGTTGGTGGAGGAAGGGAAGCCCCTTTCTTTGAAGAAGGAGGACATCTCCTTAGTTCTGGAATTAAATGCCTTATCCTGAGAGCATATGCAGTGGGGATGAAGAAATTGAGAGAAAGGGGTGGCCTTTTTACAAGTAACAGGGTGGGAAGAGGTATAGTCTGGGTAGCTGTAAGAATCAGTGGGTTTATGAAAGATATCAGTAGATAAAGCTGTTACAAAAGGTATCAGGAGATAAGCTGTTATAAAAGATATCAGCAGATACGCTGTATATTAATTTTATTCCTGCTTAAACTAAGTTCATTGCAGTTAGAGTGCTGTCACATGAAACCTAGCAGCCAACTTTGCACTTCCCGATGTTAGTTGTGAGTGGTCATCAAGTTCCTTAAATCCCTGAAGTTCCTGTTTCTCCCATTCTAGAGTATGGAACAGCATCAGCATCTGCCTAGTTATCCATAAAATAGCAGTCAATATCTCTGATACTTTTATTCAAGAAAAACCCTGTACCTTTTTATCTTTATCAGATGTTTTCCACCAAATTTTATCAAGCTACAAATGTGCTTGCTTCCCTGAGGGACACACGAGCAATTGATAATGACTGAGGTTTGGAAACAATGCAAAAAGAGCTGGCACTCCCATTAGTGTGGAACTTTACTCAGTAATAATCTGAGTAAAACAATTACATAAGGAGTGTTAGACTGCTCTGGGCCTGCACTTGCTGGAGTTTAGAAGGGGGGGGGGTGTTCTCATTGAAAATTATTGAATATTAAAAGACCGAGATAGAGGATGTTTTATATGGTAGGGGAGTCTAGGACCAGAGGCACAGCCTCAAAATAGAGGGACGTCCATTTAGAAGAGAGAACAGGAGTAATTGATTAAGCAAAGGGTGGTGAATCTGTGGTTGATGCAACTAGACAGAATAATAGTTTGGCATGGACTAGATGAGCCAAAGGGCCTGTTTCTGTGCTGTATTTCGGGCAATGAATTCTGGACTATGCCCTCTTGCTGTTTGTAACAGTCTTTCATTCATTCTGGCTCTTTATTAATCATCTCTTATTAGTGGTATGCTGTCAATGGAAAATGATTTTATTCACTTCGTCTACCTCTTTCCATTACTGAACACTGCTTACAAATCATCTCCAATCTTTTCTACTCTGACCTCATCTCCAGAAACATTCTATTATTTTATTTTACATTCCATTTTTGCACCTTTCTCCATCCAGTCACAAGAATTAAATGATAACGCTTAAGTTGCAGTCAAACTATTGTTTTATTCAGATTTGGTATAATAATACCTCTATTTCCAAAGCCCACAATCCCAGATACTTTATTCTCAATCTGTCCTGTTGAGGTCTATATACTGTATGTACAGTATGTACCGAGAATTGAGTATACCATGTGGTTTGTTATGTTGTAATAGTCACTGCAGTTAGTTGGAAGTTAACAATCTTCAATCAAGAATAGAACATAGAACATAAAATAGTACAGCACATTACGGGCCCTTCGGCCCACAATGTTGTGCCGACCCTCAAACCATGCCTCCCATATAACCCCCCACTTTAAATTCCTCCATATACTTGTCTAGTAGTCTCTTAAACTTCACTAGTGTGTCTGCCTCCACCACTGACTCAGGCAGTGCATTCCAAGCACCAACCGCTCTCTGAGTGAAAAACCTTCCTCTAATATCTCCCTTGAACTTCCCTCCCTTTAACTTAAAGCCATGTCCTCTTGTACTGAGCAGTGGTGCCCTGGGGAAGAGGCGCTGGCTGTCCACTCTGTCTATTCCTCTTAATATCTTGTACACCTCTATCATGTCTCCTCTCATCCTCCTTCTCTCCAAAGAGTAAAGCCCTAGCTCCCTTAATCTCTGATCATAATCTATACTCTCTAAACCAGGCAGCATCCTGGTAAATCTCCTCTGTACCCTTTCCAATGCTTCCACATCCTTCCTATAGTGAGGTGACCAGAACTGGACACAGTACTCCAAGTGTGGCCTAACTAGAGTTTTATAGAGCTGCATCATCACATCGCGTCTCTTAAACTCTATCCCTCGACTTATGAAAGCTAACACCCCATACGCTTTCTTAACTCCCTATCTACCTGTGAGGCAACTTTCAGGGATCCGTGGACATGTACCCCCAGATCCCTCTGCTCCTCTACACTGCCAAGTAAGCTGCCATTTACTTTGTACTCTGCCTTGGAGTTTGTCCTTCCAAAGTGTACCACCTCACACTTCTCCAGGTTGAACTCCATCTGCCGCTTCTCAGCCCACTTCTGCATCCTATCATTGTCTCTCTGCAATCTTTGACAATCCTCTACACTACCTACAACACCACCAATCTTTGTGTTGTCTGCAAACTTGCCAAACCACCCTTCAACCCCCACATCCAGATCGTTAATAAAAATCACTTTAAGTAAAGGTCCCAGAACCGATCCTTGTGGGACACCAATAGTCACAACCCTCCAATCTGAATGTACTCCCTCCACCACAACCCTCTGCCTTCTGCAGGCAAGTCAATTCTGAATCCACCTGGCCAAACTTCCCTGGATCCCATGCCTTCTGACTTTCTGAATAAGCCTACCATGTGGAAACTTGTCAAATGCCTTACTAAAATCCATGTAGATCACATCCACTGCACTACCCTCATTTCTATGCCTGGTCACCTCCTCAAAGAACTCTATCAGGCTTGTTGGGCATGATCTGCCCTTCACAAAGCCATGCTGACTGTCCCTGATCAGACCATGATTCTCTAAATGCCCATAGATCCTATCTCTAAGAATCTTTTCCAACAGCTTTCCCACCACAGACGTAAGTCTCACTAATTACCCGGACTATCCCTACTACCTTTTTTGAACAAGGGGACAACATTCGCCTCCCTCCAATCCTCCAGTACCATTCCTGTGGGTAACAAGGACATAAAGATCCTAACCAGAGGCTCAGCAATCTCTTCCCTCACCTCGTGGAGCAGCCTGGGGAATATTCCATCAGGCTCCAGGGACTTACCCATCCTAATGTATTTTAACAACTCCAACACCTCCTCTCCCTTAATATCAACATGCTCCAGAACATCAACTTCACTCATATGGTCCTCACCATCATCAAGTTCCCTCTCATTGGTGAATACTGAAGAGAAGTATTCATTGAGGACCTCACTCACTTCCACAGCCTCCAGGCACATCTTCCCACTTTTATCTCTAATCGGTCCTACCTTTACTCCTGTCATCCTTTTGTCCTTCACATAATTGAAGAATGCCTTGGGGTTTTCCTTTACCCTACTTGCCAAAGCCTTCTTGTGACCCCTTCTTGCTCTTCTCAGCCCCTTCTTAAGCTCCTTTCTTGCTACCTTATATTCCTCAATAGACCCATCTGATCCTTGCTTCCTAAACCTCATGTATGCTGCCTTCTTCCACCTGACTAGATTTTCCACTTCACTTGTCACCCATGGTTCCTTCATCCTACCATTCTTTATCTTCCTCACCGGGACAAATTTATCCCTAACATCCTGCAAGATATCCATAGACATCGATCACGTGTCCATTGTACATTGCCCTGCAAAAACATCATCCCAATTCACACCCACAAGTTCTAGCCTTATAGCCTTATAATTTGCCCTTCCCCAATTAAAAATTTTTCTGTCCTCTCTGATTCTATCCTTTTCCATGGTAATGCTAACGGTCAGGGAGCGGTGATCACTGTCCCCCAGATGCTCACCCACTGACAGATCTGTGACCTGACCCGGTTCATTACCTAATACTAGATCTAGTATGGCATTCCCCCTAGTCAGCCTGTCAACATACTGTGACAGGAATCCATCCTGGACACACTTAACAAATTCTGCCCTATCTAAACCCTTGGAACTAATCAGGTGCCAATCAATATTAGGGAAGTTAAAGTCACCCATGATAACAACCCTGTTATTTTTGCACCTTTCCAAAATCTGCCTCCCAATCTGCTCCTCGGTATCTCTGCTGCTACCAGGGGGCCTATAGAATACCCCCAGTAGAGTAACTGCTCCCTTCCTGTTCCTGACTTCCACCCATACTGACTCAAAAGAATATTTTGTTAAAAGGTCTACTTCTGTTTGTTACCTTAATTAGGCTGTGGAAATACACATCCCAATTCAAGGAGTCGTGCATGTACATATCTGTTTTTCTTTGTGTCCACACCCACTTTAGATTTGTATTACCTGGTTGTTCTCATTTCTTCCACTATTTTTTGTGTCAAGTTGTTCTCATATTGTTACTTTTGGTTTGTAAAATTTACAAGACCCTTTAGAGTGTTGTCAAAGCAAAGTTTTACTCCAAACCAGTTTGTTGGAATCAATGACAGAAAGCTCTGAAACAGGTAGCGGTAGAGATTGTGGAGGCATTAGTAGTGACCTTTCAAAAATCAATGGACTCTGGCATGATTTCAGAAGACTAAAGAATTGCAAATGTCACTCCACTCTTTTAGGAAGGAGGGAGGCAGCAGAAAGGAAATTATAGACCAGTTAGCCTGACCTCATTGGTTGGGAAGATGTTAGAGTAAATTGTTAAGGATGAGGTGATGGAGTACTTGATGACACAGGACAGGATAGTACAAAGTCAGCATGATTTCCTTCAGGGAAAATTCTGCCTGATGAACCTGTTGGAATTCTTTGAGGAAATTACAAGTAGGATAGATAAAGGGGATGTAGTGGATGTTATATATATGGACTTTCAGAAGGCCTTTGACAGGGTACCACACATAAGGCTGCTTACCAAGTTAAGAGCCCATGGTATTACAGGAAAGTTACTGGCATGGTTAGAGTATTGGCTGATTGGTAGGAGGCGGTGGGTGGGAAGAAAATGGAATTAAAGTAGTCGTGTTCCACAGGGGTTGGTGTTGGGACTGCTCTTTTTATATCGTATATAAATAATTTAGATGATGGAATAGATGACTTTGTTGTCAAGTTTGTAGATAATATGAAGATTAGTGGAGGGGCAGGTAGTGTTGAGGGAACAGGAAGGCTGCAGAAGAACTTAGGCAGATTAGGAGAATGGGTAAGAAAGTGGCAAATGAAATACAATGTTGGAAAATGTATGATTATGCACTTTGGTAAAAGAAATAAATATGAAAACTGCTTTCTAAACAGGAAGAAAATCCAAAAATCTGAGATGCAAAGGGATTTGGAAGTCCTTGTGCAGAACACCCTGAAGGTTAACTTGCAGGTTGAGTCAGTGGTGAGGAAGGCAAATGCAATGTTAGCATTAATTTTAAGAGATCTAGAATACAAGAGCAGGGATGTGATGCTGAGGCTTTATAAGGCACTGGTGAGGCCCCACCTTGAGTATTGTGAAAAGTTTTGTGCTCCTTATCTAAGAAAAGATGTTTTGGCATTTGAGAGGATTCAGAGGAGGTTCACAGTGATGATTCTAAGAATGAAAGGTTTATCATATGAGGAACATTTGATGGTCTGGGCCTGTACTTGCTGGAATTTAGAATGATGGGAGGATATCATTGAAACCTCTCGAATATTGAAAGGCCAAGACAGAGTAGATGTGGAAAGGATGTTTCCCACGGTCAGGAGTCTAGGACAAGAGGGCACAGCCTCAGGATAGAGGGGTATCCATTCAAAACAGAGATGTTGAGAAATTTCTTTAGCCAGAGGGTAGTGGATTTGTGGAATTTGCGTTGTTGGGTGTAGTTAAGGCAGAAATTTATAGGTTTTTGATTGGCCACAACATCAAGGTTATGGACAGAAGGCTGGGAACTGGAGTTGAGGAGGGTAAAAAATGGTAAAAAAAGATCAGCCGTGATTGGTGGAGCCTAATTCTGTTACTATGTCGTATGGTCTATGGTCTTAATAGAACAGGGAGATTTTAAGAAGATTCAATAAAGCTGCAGATGCTGGAAATCTGAAACTAAAATAGAAAATGCTTGAAACACTCACCAGATCAGATAGCATTTTACATTTCCAATATTCAGTTTATGTACTTTCTCTCTTCTTTTCAGCTATTTTACATTTCAGCTACATGTGCACCTCCTGCAAACATACTCCAATCATTGACTCAGTAGGTAGCACCACCTTGCATGTTATTCAGACTCCTCATCCCCACTAGGTTGCAGGTATTCTGTTTTATTTCCTCTGCCCCTCCCCTATCTTTCTGCAAATTAAAACGTTTCATTTCAAACCCTTCTGTTTTGTTCCAGTTCACAAAGTTATCCACTGGGAATGTTTCTTTCATGACTCCCTCCAGTGGTCTTGTCTGACCTGCTGAGTAATTCCTGCACTTCCAGCTTTCACATTTCCAGTATCTGTAGTACTTTTCTTTCGAAGTGAATTGGAATTGCCATTGTTGAAATAGACACAGTTAATTGGTCACCACAGCTGAAACCAAGACATAGATGGACATGCCTAGTTGCATGTCATTTCATCTTCCCTTTCCATTCCTACATCAACCTACCTGACCTTGGCCTTCTCTATTGCTACTTGAAGAACAGGACCTGATATTCCACCTATAGCCCAATGGCAGAACTTTGACTTTTCCAGATTCAGGTAACCCACTTCCCCATGTTTCTATCCCACTCCTACCAGTTCAGCCTGGTTCTCTCTCTCTCTTTGTTCACCTTTTCTGTCCCTTCCCTCACCCTCTCATTACCAAACCTCATCACCCTCTCCCACCTCATTCCATCTGTCTTTCACCCACTTGCCTATCTTCCTGGATTTCTTCTCTCGTGGTTCGCCTTTCCTATCCCTCTCCCACCTCGTCCCATCTGCTTTCTTCCAGCAGCTTATTCATGTTCAATCTGTGTTTTCAATTGATGCCACCAAGCATGGTATGTCCATTAAAAATAGTGGTGGGGGGAAGGGTTGTAAACAAATAATTGGCTTTAAAGGTAATGGTACAGGAAAGGGAAAAGATGTCATTGCAGGTGATCCTCTGGGATAACAGGATGAAGGGAAATGAATCCAGGGAGTTGTCCCAGTTAGATGGGTGATGGAGGAAAGGAACTGGAGGAACATGGCATGCTAGGCAAGTGTTGAATGATATGAATAGGCAGGGCATAAACCGTGACGGGGCATAAACATGAATGAACAGGTTCAATTATAGATCCGGAGAAATTATGGCTGCATATTTGGGAATTAAATATCTTGCCCATATTTTTGAAAAAAAAGTACTGGCAGCTGTTTAGTCTTGGGCTAGAGACACGGCAACCTGTCTTTCAGCCCATCAGTTCAGCAGCAACTATCAACTACACTGACCTCACTTCTTCCTCTTGCATTGCCCTTTCTCCCAGAATGCAGATACTCATCTGCGTTTGGAGCAACTTGCAACAGCTGAATTGATATACCAACCATTACATCTTTAGAACTGTAGGTTTACCAGAATGCCTAGGGGAAACACAGATAGCCATGGGAAGAACATGCAAGCTTCACACGATTAGTACTTAAGGTCTGGATTAAGCCTAATTTGCCAGCTCTTTGAGATGGTGGGTCTGTGGCCTGCAGTTGGCTAGTGATGCAACACTGAATTGAGATGAACTAAACTGATCAACAAGAGGACCACAACCTTGTTGTGGGGTTTGAAGGCTTGTGTGTTTCAAATGACCTGAAGAGTTATGTTGGCTGAATTCAAGACTTTGTGCTTTGGCTCTTGGTAGGGTCACCCATGACAAACTGGCCAAAGGGTAGAGGCCATGCTAAGAGTGGCCCACCAGTCCTCCAGAATTGAGGGTTCAGCTCAGGGCTAACAAACCTGACTGGTCAAAAAACAATTGTTTCAGAAACAGCAATGAAGAAGAACTTCTATATGGACCTTCATTACTGCCCTAAATGCCAGTGGCATAATGGACAGTAAGGACTAAACTAAATGCCCCTGGACTCCTGGTTTGATATTCTGTGTGTTATTCGCCCACTTTCCATCGTTTGCGCAATTTGTTCTTTCTTTCACGCATTGTGTGTTTAATATTTTCTTTGAACGGACTCCATGTTTCTTTGTTTCATGGCTACCTGTGGGACCATGGATCTCAGAGTCATTTCTTATGGACATACTTTGATAATAAATGTACTCTGAATCTTTTGAACTTTGGTTGTGGTAAAACTGTGCTATCAATAGCATTAACATTTCAAATGATTTGGTAGCATTTTGTAACAACCAATAAGGCAGTAAAATCCATTAATCAGATGGGGATTTTAATCTCTTGTTTATCTGATGCATTCTTTCTCTTCCTATAGAATTTGTTTTCAAATATTAAAAATAAAATGCCAATTGCAATAAAATTGAATTATTTTGTGCCATTGAAACTTCAGTTCAACAAAAGAAGAGGATAGCATTCTTTTATTTAACTTGAATCGCTTGATTCTAAGTTTGTTCTATTTCTAAAGTCAAATCAATCTTTCACTTAGGAAAACTTTTTGCTGATTTTACTGGGACTAATATTGTCATGTTATACTGTATAAATACAATATTCTTACTATTACAATCAGTTAAGTTGTTTACAGACCTGGCCCTAGCTAGTCAGTTTTTCTAAGTTGCTTCCTTCATATCTCTTTCTCCTCTCTTTTCCTCATTACCCTTGCCCTGCTCCTGTCTTCTTCCATGTACTCATCGTATTCAGCTTATGGATAAATTTGTGCAACATGCAAGTAACTACTGCAAATTATGATATTTATGATTGCTTCAGAATGATCCTAACATCACGTTTATTTCAGCATAATCGATGACCTGATATATCTTGATTCACCTTGTATTAGTTGCTTTTATCATCTGCTAAAATGTTTTAAAAATCAGCTTTATTTATCATGTGTACATACAATGAAATGCATTGTTTTGTGTTGGGGGCAGCTGCAAGTGTTTGGTATCAATGTGGCATGCCTGGCTAACCCTAACCATACGTACTTGGAATGTGGAAGCACCCAGCGATACTCACACAGTCATAGGGAGAGCATACAAACTTCTCACTAATAGTGGTGGCAATTGAACCCTGGTCGATGATCTGTGGCACTGTAAAGCAATTGCGCTAACCGTTGTGCCACCTTGTGCTTGGGTTAACTAATGGGGTGAATAATTAAAGTGGATTGTACATGACACAAAGTTACACCTGTAGTTTTCCAGGCTACCTTAAATGATGTTGGAACAAAGAGTGAGGGCATTATGCCAGGTGCCAAATATCTTCACACGTATGTTTTCTTCAGTCTGCTCAGTTACATAACTAACATCGATGTTTTCTCTTTTTTTTCCAGGAGGTTTACCCACCTGCCCCTGAAAAAGATCCAAAGACATTCTTTTGAAGGACTTAGAGATATCATAAGAATGTAAGTTTAAAAGTTTAATTCTGGTTCTGAAATTTTGATAAGTTATTGATGCAAACAGAGAAGGGGTGAACGAAAGTGAGGCGAGTTCAGGGGATAAGCCGAGATAGTGTGTTGCAGTATCCCAGGCAGAGAAGTTACAATGCCTACTGAACTGGCCCAGGAATGAGGTTGGGTCACTCTGGGCATCACTGAATTTGGGGCCTGGGCAGAGAAATTACAATGCATGTTGAACTGGCCCGTATGCGAGGTTGAATCGCTTTGGGCATGTGGTGAACTACATATACCTGTCTGGACACAGCCCCCCTGCTGACTGCTCCTGTGGCTCCTCCCACAGACCCCTGTATAAAGGCAATTGGAGGCACTGCTCCTCCCTCAGTCTCCAGGATGTTGTGTGATGGTCTCTTGCTGCTGACGATGCTTTCTTCCAGCTAATAAAAGCCTATCTCGACTCACGTCTCTGAGAGTTATTGATGGTGCATCAGGGCACCGAGCTAATTTGAAGAGCTTGTGAGTGGCTTTGGGCTAGGTGGCAAAATCTGGGCTTGGAGTGCATTGCTAGACAGTGTGGTTTAGGCCGAGAGCTTTTCATAGCAGCAGTGCCTGGATCCCGGTATGAGGTACAATGTGCTGTTTAGATAATTTACAAACTTTGTAAATGCTGGCCCAGAATTCGGAGGCAAGAGCTGATTTCACTCGGTTGCCACAAACTTCACTCCTCTCTCCAAGGCGTGGAGCCTTTTGCTGTTCCATTTTTGAGACAATTTAAGTGCTGGCCCAGACAGACTGAAAAGACAGGGTGTCAGGATCAGAGGTGAAAACAGATTTTGCTCATTCTCCATGGTGGTCATTGCCATAGCCCTGAGGCTGTGAAGATTGACCTGGCTGCTGTGCTCTGTGCCTGCTAATATGATAAACTGATCAGAGAGGCTTTGGGCCTACTCCAGGCTGCTCCGGGATCTAGATCTGAGGACTCAATTTTGGTTCAGAATGCTGTTGTTTGCTTCAATTGTTTGCATAATTGTTAAATTTTTTCTCTTGTACCTCGAAGGTGATGCACCATCAATAACTCACACTGAGACGTAGGCGAGATATCGGCTTTTATTGACTGGAAGAAGGAACCAGGAGTGAGTGTCTATCATACAAGGTCCTGGAGACTGAGGCCGATCTTCAGGCCGCAGGTCTCCTTTATACAGGGGCCTGTGGGAGGAGCCACAGGAGCAGTCAGCAGGGGCGTGTCCCGACAGGCACATAGTTCACCACATTCACCCCCCCTTTGTTTGAAAAAGTCCTCATGTAGCGAAGGTTCTTACAAGTCAAGCCGATCAGGCGGTCGAATCTGTCGCTGCGATCTACGTAGCACCGGCTGTGACCGCATAGGTGCCGGCAACATTGGCGATTGCACAGGGGATGGGGGTTGCGCGTGTTCTTGCCCACTAGGCGCCGGTGATCCCTCATGCATGTGCGAGGCGCCTGGTATAAATGCGTACGAAACGCCCGGTATACAAGTGTCGTGAGGAGTCTGTGTAGGGCCTGGTGAGTACGGTGTCACCTCTGGTGCAGGGTTCACAGTTACCGGAGAGCCTTCAGGGTAGTGGTCTGCTGCACCTGCGGGTGCCAGGTCGCGGATGGAGACCGTGTCCTCCCGCCCATCAGGTAAGACCACGTAAGCATACTGGGGGTTCGCATGGAGAAGGTGAACCCTCTCCACCAGCGGGGAGTATTTATTGCTCCTCACATGTTTCCGGAGCAGCACTGGCCCCGGGGACGTCAGCCAAACTGGTAGGGTGGTCCCAGTGACAGACTTCCTGGGAAAAGAGAATAGGCGTTCGTGAGGGGTGGCATTGGTGGACGTACATAACAGAGAGCGGATAGAGTGCAGTGCCTCAGGGAGGACCTCCTGCCATCGAGAGACCGGCAACCCTTTGGACTTGAGGGCTAAAAGTGTGGCCTTCCACACTGTGGCATTCTCCCGCTCTACCTGGCCATTACCCCGGGGATTATAACTCGTGGTCCGACTGGTAGCAATGCCCCTAGCTAGCAAGTACTGGCGCAGCTCCTCACTCATAAAGGAGGACCCTCTATCACTGTGGATATAGCAGGGATACCCGAACAGAGTGAAGAGCTGGCGCAGGGCTTTTATGACGGACGTGGCAGTGGTGTCGGGGCAGGGGATGGCAAAGGGGAACCGTGAGAACTCGTCAATAACACTGAGAAAATAGACATTGCGGTCAGTGGAGGGAAGGGGGCCCTTAAAGTCAACACTCAGGCGTTCAAAAGGGCGGGTGGCCTTGACAAGTTGTGCCGTGTCAGGACAGTAGAAGTGCGGTTTGCACTCGGCACAAATTTGGCAGTCCCTGGTCATCGTCCTGATGTCCTCCAGGGAGTACGGCAGGTTCCGAGCTTTCACAAAATGGTAAAATCGGGTGACCCCCGGATGGCAAAGTTGTGCATGAAGGGCGTACAGCTGGTCGAGCTGTGTGCTAGCATATGTTACCCGGGATAGGGCATCAGGGGGCTCATTGAGTCTGCCAGGCCGGTACAGGATATCATAGGTGTAGGTGGAGAGTTCTATCCTCCACCGCAAAAGCTTATCATTTTTGATCTTGCCCCGCTGTTGGTTGCTGAACAGGAACGCAACCGAGCGCTGGTCGGTCAGCACAGTGAATCTTTTGCCAGCAAGATAGTGCCTCCAGTGCCTAACAGCCTCCACTATGGCCTGGGCTTCTTTCTCCACCGCGGAGTGCCGAATTTCAGAGCCTTGGAGGGTGCGAGAAAAGAATGCTACTGGTCTGCCTTCCTGATTAAGGGTAGCAGCCAGAGCGAAATCGGAGGCATCACACTCCACTTGGAAGGGAGCGGTCTCGTCCACTGCATGCATCGTAGCTTTGGCAATGTCCGCTTTAATGCAGTTGAAGGCCGCGCAGGCCTCAGCAGAGAGGGGAAACGAGGTAGACTTGACCAGGGGGCGAGCCTTGTCTGCGTAATGGGGGACCCATTGGGCGTAATAGGAAAAAAACCCCAGGCACCGTCTGAGGGCCTTGAGAGTGGTGGGAAGAGGGAGCTCTAACAGGGGGCGCATACGTTCGGGATCAGGCCCAATAACCCCGTTTTCCACGACATACCCAAGTATAGCAAGGCGGGTGGTACCAAAAACACACTTGTCCCTGTTATAAGTAAGGTTCAGAGCTGCGGCCACTTGGAGAAACCGTTGGAGGTTGGCGTCGTGATCTGGCCTGTCATGACCACAGATGGTGATGTTATCCAGATAGGGAAATGTGGCCTGCAGTTGGTACTGGTCCACCATCCGGTCCATTTCCCTCTGGAAGACAGAGACACCATTCGTGACACCGAAAGGGACGCGCAGGAAGTGATAGAGCCGGTCGCCCGCCTCGAAGGCGGTGTAGGGGCGGTCCTCTGGGCAGATGGGGAGCTGGTGATAAGCGGATTTCAGATCTATTGTCGAGTACACCTTATACTGAGCAATCTGGTTGACCATATCCGCGATGCGGGATAGGGGGTATGCGTCAAGCTGCGTAAACCTATTGATGGTTTGACTATAGTCCACCACCATCCTATTTTTCTGCCCAGTCCGAACAACAACCACCTGGGCCCTCCAAGGGCTTGTGCTCGGCTCAATGATCCCCTCCCTGAGCAGCCGCTGCACCTCCGACTGAATGAAGGCCCGGTCCCCCGCGCTGTACCTCCTGCTTTTGGTTGCCACAGGTTTACAGTCGGGGGTCAGGTTGGCGAACAGCGGTGGGGGAGGGATCTTGAGAGTGGAGAGGCTGCAAGTGTCGGTAGCGCAGCTGTTGGCCTGGTTCTGGATGGGATGTGTGTGTCCGTGTGTGTGTGTGGTCAGTAGCGGGGTATGTGAAGAAGTCCCACAAAACTGAGGATTCTTGACAGTGAGTGGTGGGAGGGGCCCGTCGTATACCATAGTCACACTTTCGAGATGGCTCTGGAAGTCCAGCCCCAATAGCACAGGTGCACACAGATTAGGCATGACCAGCAGTTCAAAGTCCCGATATACTGTGCCTTGCACCACCAAAGTCGCTACACAACCCGCCCGGATGTCTGCGGACTGCGACCCAGAGGCCAAATGGAACCTCCGACTGACCGGCCGCGTTGCAAGTCCGCAGCGTCGCACTGTGTCCGGGTGAATAAAACTCCCAGTGCTGCCCGTGTCAAACAGGCATCCAGTCCAATGCCCCTCCACCTGGATGTCCATCATGGACCTTGCAAGCTGGTGTGGGGCGCTTTGGTCGAGAGTCACAGTGGCCAGAGTTGGATCGCCGTCGGGGTACCCGGTCAGCATCGGAGGGTCGGGGGCGGGGCATGCTGACGCCGACAAAGATGGCCGCTCACATCCGGGGTACCCGGTCAGCATCCGAGGATCGGGGGCGGGGCGTGCTGACGTCGACAAAGATGGCCGCCCACATCCCGGCATGCAAGATGGCGGCCCCCACGTTTCACCCGCAGCGCTGCACTCCGCTCGAGGTTGAGACTTACAGACCTTGGCGAAGTGGCCCCGCTTTCCGCAGCTGGAGCAGGTCGCTTCTCGCGCTGGACAGCGTCGTCGAGGATGTTTCTTTTGGCCACAGAAATAACAAGGCACGAGTTTCTTACGGGCCACAGCCGTGGTCTGGGTCGGGGAGCTCGTGGAATGGCGACTGGCGGCGGCGTTGGCGAATTCGCTCCCGGGAGCCGGCGGTGGCGGGGTCTGAGGCGTCCACGAAACCGGCGGGGAATCGCGCGACTGGACAGCGTCGGCGTTATGCCGCGCAGCTTCTAGAGCGTTGGCCTTCTCTATCGCCGAGCTTAAGGTAAGATCCGAGTTCTCCAGCAGCCGCTGGCGCATGTACACCGACCTCAGTCCCGTCACAAAGGCGTCTCGCACCAGCAGCTCCGCATGCTGTTCTGCCGTGAGCGTCTTGCAGTCACAAGCTCGGACGAGTGTCTGTAGTGCTCGGAGAAACTCAGCGCACGATTCGCCAGGCCGCTGTTGCCGGGTAGCTAAGCGATGTCTTGCGTAGACGGTGTTCACCGGCCGCAGGTACTGTCGTTTGAGGGCGTCCAGTGCCCCTTCGTAGGTCGGCAGGTCCCGGATAAAGGAGTAAACTTTGGAGGAGACCCTCGAGAGTAGGATTCTGTGCATAACGGCGCACGAAGCTCCGCCAAGTACGATTGGAAGCATGCAAGCCAGTGTTCAAAAGCGAGAGCTGCGTCAGGGTCTTGAGGGTCCAAATCCAACCGGTCCGGACGCAAAACGGGTTCCATGTTTTAAAACTTCCAGTCAATAAAATTGATGCACCATCAATAACTCACACTGAGACGTAGGCGAGATATCGGCTTTTATTGACTGGAAGAAGGAACCAGGAGTGAGTGTCTATCATACAAGGTCCTGGAGACTGAGGCCGATCTTCAGGCCGCAGGTCTCCTTTATACAGGGGCCTTGTGGGAGGAGCCACAGGAGCAGTCAGCAGGGGCGTGTCCCGACAGGCACATAGTTCACCACAGAAGGTTGGTCTTTTATTTTTATTTTTGTTCTTTTTTTCTTTAGTTGGGTTCTTTTCAGTTTTTTAATTTGTGGCTACCTGTGAGTAAGCAAATCTCAAGGTTGTATAATTTATACATTCTTTGATAATAAATAAATGAATCTTGAATCATTTTGTGTTTAGATATCAAACGTACATGCATTTCAAGAAATACCTAAACTTCGTATGGGATTTCATGAATTAAGTTCTCCTGGTTGCATTTTTACATCTCTAGTGAATTCTTTTACCACACTGTCCTACTCATGTAATCCATTCATGCCCTGTATTCTTCATTTATGTTCTGCATGTCAGTTATTTTAGTTACCTATCTAAAAGCCTCCTAAATGGCGGCACGACACAGCGCGCGCGGCCTCTCTGGAGAATGGATATTTATTTTGTGTTAAGTAGGGATCCATGCACAATCCTGATTTGATGGAGGCAAATGTGAGAGCGTGGAGGAACGTCTGGAGAAACTTCTGAAATGCCCGCTTCGCTGCCGCTGTTACTGTGCGGTCCCGAATCTCCAGAGGAGAAGGCCTCCGAGACCTCGGCTTTGCTTGTTTTGGTGGCCAGGATGAGATCGAAGGCGCTCGGCAGAGGATGGCGCTCAGGAGGCTGTATCGGAGGGGCTGGTCGGAGGCTTGAAGTTTTTGGACGGACTCAGAGTCTGCTGTCGTCGGGTACTTCCGAGACATTAATTGTCAGTTCCTGGAAGTTGATGGCAGGGAGAGTTTCTCCCTTTTGCTGCCTGATATTGTTGGAATTATTGGAGTCGATTGGGACTTCGAGACTTTTTTTTTAAACCACATCTATGGTCTGCGTTTATCGAATTACGGTATTGCTTTGCACTGCTGTAACTATATGCTATAATTATGTGGTTTTGTCAGTGTGAGTCTTGGTTTGTCCTTTTTTTATCTTGTGATATCACTCTGGAGGAGCATTGTATCATTTCTTAATGCATGCATGCATTTCTAAATGACAATAAACGAGGACTGAGTGTCCTCATAATCTAATAATCTAATTTGTACCTGCTTCGACCATTTGTTTTGGCACCTCATTCCAGGTACTCACTACTCTCTGCATAAAGAAGTTACCTCTCAGGTCTCTTTAATCTTTCCTCTCTTATCTTGTATCTGTGTTCTCCAGTTTTGGACTGCCCAACCTTGGTGAAAAGACTAAGGTCATCCACCTTATCCATACTCCTCATGATTTTATAAAAGGCACTTTAGTCCAAGCAACATCTTCTTAAGTCTCTTCTGCACCCCCTTCAGCCTGACAATGTCTTTTCTATAACAGGGTGACCAAAATTGTACACAATACTCCAAGTGTAGCCTCACCAATGACACATAGAACTGCAACACAATGTTCTTAGTCCTGACTGATGAAAATCAGCATGCAAAAAGCCACCTTCACCACTCTGTCTATTTGGACAGCAATTTTCAGTGAACTGTGCACTTGTACTCCCGGGTTCCTGTGCTTCTCAACAGTTGTCACTGGTCTTACCCCTGGTTTGACAATCCAAAATACATCACCTCACACTAAGTTGAAATCCATTTGCCATTCCTCAGCCCTCTCTCTAACTGATCAAATTCTCTTTCTAAACTTTCATTGTAACCTGCTTCACAATTAACACACTCATTTAGTATAATCAGCAAACTTGCTAATCTTACCATGTACATTTGTATTCAAATTATTTAGATAAATATTGAATAACAGAGCTCCTAACACTGACCCCTGGAGTCCCCTCTTGTCACAGGCCTCCAGTCAGACAATTGACTTACTGATTCTACATACTAATCACATCTCTTAATTGGCATTTGTCAATTTTGATTTGTCAAAAATCAAATTCCATATGGTTTGTGCTTGGCTGCAGATGAACACTGGGAGGACTAAAATCATTGATTTTAATGACACGCATTGTTCCCTCTGATTATACTGTCTACCCTGTTGCTGTGTATCTGATCATTCACTAATTACTGTTGTGATGTGAGTATTATTAAAAGCAAGTTAATACTAATCGGGAAGCTGTGATAGCAAGAAGTGGGATCCGGGGTTGGCAGGGTCTTTACTTCCGCTCTTTTTACTCCCAGTATGCATTGTATATAGTTCCTCCACCCAGGCCGCACGAGGTACCTGGAAGCCTCTGTATTGTAAATATCATTTACCGTCCCAGATAAAGATGCTCTTTTGGCTATCAAGTTGTCGAGTGGTCTTTTTGTAAAGTAGAAGTTACCACAAATGTATACATCAATATCCTGCTTCTTCTCAGAGCTGAGCTTCTAAGTCTATATTCTCTACATCACTAAAACACTACAAGTTTAGTTTCTTAACATTCTCGTCTTTATTTGATATAGCTCTTTGTCCAATTTTTGGAATGCTTTCTACATTGAAGCTTTTAATTGTGCCATTATTCAGGCATTAAATTTAGATGGTTGTTATTCTATGCATAGATGACCTTGCTGATCTTTAAGAGGATAAATTTTGTTCATGAGCCAGTCCTCATCAGGGTATCAGAGGTGGAGAGAGTCAGCAACTTTAAATTCCTCAGTGTTATCATTTCAGAGCTTCTAATTCCATATTTTGGGATGTTTTCTGCATTGGAGCTATTAAATGTGCTATTATTAAGGCATTAAAATAAACACTTAATAATTTAGGTGGTTGTTATTCTCTGTATCAGTAATTGATATACAGTGGCATGCAAAAGTTTGGGCAACCCTAGATCAAAATTACTGTTACGGAATTTCTCACAGAACTAAAAGCCTTTTGCAAGGAAGAATGGGCGAAAATCCCCCAAACAAGAATTGAAAGACTCTTAGCTGGCTACAGAAAGCATTTACAAGTAGTGATACTTGCCAAAGGGGGTGTTACTAAGTATAGGTAGTCCCCGAGTTACGAACGTACAACTTATGGACAACTCGTACTTATGAACCGAGGAAGGAGAATGCCATCTGCCATTTTAAGTTAGATCGTGACGCCATCTGCCATTTTAAGTCGTTGTCGTTGACATTGTGTTGAAACTTTGTACTTGGCTTAAATTTTTCTTAGTAAGATTCACCCTGATCCCCCCCCCCCCCCCACCGTTCCGGTTGGCTGGTGGTGCAGTGAGATCAGTACCGGGCTCAAGAACGGAGGTTCCCCAGTTCGATCCAGTGACAGACTGTGCCTGTGCCGGGTTGATGTCGATCCAGTGACTCACGGACCGTACGTGCCGGGTTGATGTCAAGCTCACAACTCAACCTTGTAAAAAAAAACACTGCCACCTCCAGTTTGAATTCCCATGCGGAATATTGTGGATGATCAAATATGTAAACCCAGCACAGCCCCCACTTGTCCCATTTAGCCTGGCTCAGTGCGGTGGACTTTAGGACCCAGGGATTTCAGTGTCGGTGGTTCTTAGGACCCAGCAGACCTTGGGAGCCAGCGGAGCTTGGGACCCACCACACGCAGTGTTTCTGTTCCATTGATGGGAAGCAATTGCGATTGAAAATAAAGTGGAAATAATAAAGCATTTGGAAAGAGGTGAGACGCCATCGGTCATTGGAAAAGCGTTAGGCTACAGTCGGTCAATGATCGGAACAATTTTAAAGGATAACGGATGAAGTGAGAATAATGGAGCATGTGAAAGGCCCTGCCCCAATGAAAGCTACAGTTATTACTAAGCAACGCAGTGGTTTAGTTATTGGAATACATATGTTTCTTAAGGGTTTTTTATATGCATAGAAAAGTAAAATATATACTATATACTAAGACAAACGTTTGACTAACTGACGCTAAATAATACTGGATGTATCTGTTTTGACTTGCATACAAATCCGACTTAAAGACGGACTCAGGATTGGAACTCGTACGTAACCTGGGGACTGCCTATACCGACCATGCAGGGTGCCCTAACTTTTGCTTTGGGCCCTTTTCCTTTTTTGTTATTTTAAAACTTTAAAAGATGGAAATAAAAAAAGTAATCTTGCTTAAATTATTAAAGAAATGTGTCATCTTTAACTTTATGCCTTTTGGAAATCAGGTCATCTTTTACTCGCTTAGCTATTCACAGTAACAGAAATTTTGACCAAGGGTGCCCAAACTTTTGCATGCCACTGTATGTATCGAATGTATAATTAATTATCACTTGATGCTTTTTCATGGATGGTTCATAAATATCATTTACTCAGACAATTCAATTTTAAGAGAAAATTTCTGCATTTGTGTGTGTGTGTATCAACTTAAAAAAATACAAATATGCGGACATCTCAGCAAAAATCTTTCCCTCTCCGTTACAGGCAGTTCATCCTGTCAAAATTCCAAATTACCTTAAACATAGAGCAATTGTCAATATTAAAATAACTTTGGACATAGGAATAGTAAAAAAAAATGTGGTAGGCTGTTTAACATGAGAGTTTTTCCTCTCTAAGGATCATGATTCTTCCTAAAAGGGCAATAGAAGCAGAATTGTGAAGTGTTTTAAAGGCAATGTAGCCATGTTATCAATTTATCGGGAATAGAATTTTACTGTGGAGACTGGGAAGTGGAATTGAGCTTACACTCAAATCATCCATGATATGGTAGAAAAGGCTTGAAGGGCTGAGAGGCCACTCCTGTGTGATAGGTTTGTTCATTTGCCCATAACTGGCAACTCTCAGTCAGGGCACTACCCACTTGTACTGTGCTGGTGGACTCTTTATAGAACCCATTGAACTCACCCACTGGTCAATTGAAATGTGCAGGTGAAATCAGCTGCCAAGAAGAGTTGAGCAAAGCTTTTGACTACATTTAATTAAATCGATTGAAATGTTTTTCAAAGTAGAACATTTTGGTCAGTATTTATATATTCTGATTGCATTCATCTGATAGACAGATTTACTTTAATTAAACTTCCCTTGTTAATATTTCAATAGGAGTGGTATGGTCGTGTAGTGGATGGCGTCCCGCTAATACAGCGCCAGGACCCTAGGGTCAAGCCCTGCCACTGTCTGTGAGGAGTTTGTATGTTCTCCCTGTGACTGGATGGGTTTCCTCCCATATCCTGAAGACGTACACATCAGTAGGTTAATCATTCACATGGGTATAATTTGGTGTACAGGCTCATTGGGCCAGAAGGGCCTGTTACTATGCTTTATCTCTAAAAGAAAAATTTGGTTATTATCTATACCATTTTACTGAATTGAAATAAAATTACAAACACTTAACTAGTCAGAAACACCTGTGAGGGAGAAAGAGCTAATACTGAGCCAACCTAGCACTCAGCATCAGTAAGACAAAAGAGCTGATTGTGGAATTCAGAAAGGGTAAGACGAAGGAACACGTACCAATCCTCATAGGGATCAGAAGTGCAGTTTCAAATTCCTGGGTGTCAAGATCTCTGAGGATCTTACCTGGTCCGAACAGATCGATGTAGTTATAAAGAAGGCAAGACAGTAGCTACACTTTATTAGGAGTTTGAAGAGAATTGGCATGTCAACAAATACACTCAAAAACTTCTATAATTGTACTGTGGAGAGCGTTCTGACAGACTGCATCACTGTCTGGTATGGAGGGGCTACTGCACAGGACCAAAAGAAGCTTGTAAGTTTATTCAGCTCCATCTTGGGCACTAGCCAACAAAGTACCCAGGACATCTTCAGGGAGTGGTGTCTTAGAAAGGCAGCGTCCATTATTAAGGACCTCCAGCACCCAGAGCATGCCTTTTTCTCACTGTTACAATCAGGTAGGAAGTACAGAATCCTGAAGGCACACACTCAGTGATTCAAGAACAGCTTCTTCTCCTCTGCCATCTGATTCTTAAATGGACATTGAACCTTTGGACACTACCTTACTTTTTTTAATATACAGTATTTCTGTTTTTGCATATTTTTAAAATCTGTTCAATATACATAATTGATTTACTTGTTTATTTATTATTATTATGTTTTATTTTATTAGTTTTTCTCTCTGCTAAATTATGTATTGCATTGAACTGCTGCTGTTAAATTAACAAATTTCACGTCACATGCCAGTGATAATAAACCTGATTCTGATTTTAGTTTGATGGTAAATGTTTTTAATTGTCTTTGACAATTTGAATGTACTTTCAATTTTAAAAAAATAATATTTTACTCTTTTGTTATTTTCATTTTTAGTGGGACTTGAGTGACTTGGAACATTTGTGAATATTAAAAACACTCATTTTAATTCTCAGCTTTGGACATCGTTAAGTTGGGCCTTATTGGTTGTCAAAGTTATTCGGATGCTGCAGCCATCCAGTTGCAATGGAATAAGCCCTAAACAATATGCAGCATTGATGAGTGGCAGTTGGCCTTCCAAAGGAGAACTGCTCTCTGACAAGTACTGTGGAATGAAAAGTATGATCCAGTATAGAAGCAACTAGGAAAGCTTAAATGCTTTCTTCATAATTGCACTCACATGCTGGGCCCAGGATAGGTCCTCCAATATAATAACACATAGTTTCTAACCCTCTCCACCTCTGATACTCTGATGAAGTCTGTCTCATTGATGCACCATCAATAACTCTCGGAGATGGGAGGCAAAAGATAGGCTTTTATTTGCTGCAAACGTGACCACAACATCTTGGAGTCTGAGGGAGGAACAGTGCCTCCAATCGCCTTTATACAGGGGTATGTGGGAGGAGCCACAGGAGCAGTCAGCAGAGGGGCGTGTCCAGACAGGTATACACATAGTTTACCACATTCACCCCACCCCCTTGTTTTAAAAGAGAGTCCCCACAGGCAAAGTTTCTCACAAGTATAGTTACAGGTTAAGTCTATCAGGTGGTTGAGTCTGTCGCTGTGATCTATGTAGCACCGGTGACGATGGTTGTGCTGGCTCCGGCCTGACTTGAGGTGCCAGCCCGTTAGGCATCAGTAATCCCTCATGCGTGTGCCTGGCACCCGGTATGGGAGTGTTGTGAGGAGTCTGCTTAGGGCTTGGTGTGCACGTGGGCCTCGGCTGAGAGGGGAGTGTGCGCGGAGTCTTGTGGGTATATATATATACATCAGTGGGTACGGGGTTCATAGTCACCGTGGAGTGTTCGGGGTAGGGGTTTGGTGCTCCTGCGGGCGCCAGGTCATGGACGGAGACTATGTCCTCCCGCCCATCAGGTAAGACCATGTAGGCATACTGGGAGTTTGCATGAAGTAGGTGAACCCTCTCGACCATCGGGGAGTATTTATTGCTCTTCGCATGTTTCCGGAGCAGCACTGGCCCTGGGGATGTCAGCCAAGCCAGTAGGGTGGTCCCAGTGGCAGATTTCCTGGGAAAAGATGAGTTGCTCATGAGGGGTGGCATTGGTGGATACGCATAACAGGGAGCAGATGGAGTGGAGTGCCTCGGGGAGGACCTCCTGCCAGGGAGAGATCGGCAGTCCCTTTGACCTAAGGGCTAAGAGTGTGGCCTTCCACACAGTGGCATTCTCCCTCTCCACCTGTCCATTCCCCCGGGGGTTATAGCTTGTGATCCTACTAGTAGCAATACCCCTAGCCAGCAGGTACTGGCGCAGCTCATCTCCCATAAACGAGGACCCTCTATCACTGTGGATATAGCAGGGATATCTGAACAGAGTGAAGAGCTGGCACAGGGCTTTTATGACGGACGTGGCAGTGTTATCGGGGCAGGGGATGGCAGAGGGGAACCGCGAGTACTCGTTGATGACGTAGAGAAAGTAGACATTGTGGTCAGTGGAGGGAAGGGGGCCCTTAAAGTCGACACTCAGTCGCTCAAAGGGGCGGGTGGCCTTGATAAGATCTGCCTTTTCAGGACGGTAGAAGTGCAGTTTGCACTCAGCACAGACTTGACAGTCTCTGGTCATCGTCCTGATTTCCTCAAGGGAGTAAGGCAGGTTCCGGGCTTTCACAAAATGGTAGAGTCGGGTGACCCCCGGGTGGCAAAGATCTGCATGGAGGGCGTATAGCCAGTCGAGCTGCGCGCTGGCACATGCTCCCTGTGATAGGGCATCAGCGGCTCATTATTAGCTGCAAACGTGACCACGACATCTTGGAGACTGAGGGAGGAGCAGTGCCTCCAATCGCCTTTATACAGGGGTCTGTGGGAGGAGTCACAGGAGCAGTCAGCAGGGGGCGTGTCCAGACAGGTATACACATAGTTTACCACACTCATGGACCTATGGTTTCCTTCTCCTGAAGTCAATAATCAGCTCCTTGGTTTTGCTGACATTGAGTGAGGGGTTGCTGTTTTGGCACCACTCAGCCATATCTTCAATTTCCTTCCTATATGCTGGTTGATCACCACATTTTGATTGATGTGAAAAACTGGGATATTATTGATATACTGAAGGAAAAATAACAAGGTTCATAGTACATTTTAATTCAGTATACTGAAATAGAATGGGAAATACAATCAATTGGAATTTTATGTTCAGGGCTTAAATAAGAATTAGTTCTGTCTATTCATTCAGAAGGATTAGAATGTACTTAGTATAATCAGAATTCTATGCTTGGGATTACTGAATATTCAAAGTTCAAAATAACTTTATTATCGAAGGGTGAATTTGATACCATATGTTACCTTGAGATTAACTTTCTTGCTGGCATTTACAGGATAAAAAAGGAAATGCAATAGAATTTCATGAAAAAGCTACACATAAAGGGACAAAGACTGATAACCAATGCTACAAAAGAAAACACACAATGTAAATTAAAATAATACTGAGAATATGAATGTTATCTACACTGGTTCAGAAGTCTGATCGTTATAGGGTGCCTGAACCTGATGCTATGGGACCTGATGCCTCTGTACCTCCTTCCCGATAGAAGCAGGACGAGGACATGGCCTAGATGGTGGGGGTCTTTGATGCTCTCTTGTGGCAGTGCTCCATGTAAATAGTGGGGAGGGCTTTGTCTGTGATGGACTGGGTTGTATCCACCACCTTCTGTGGCTTTCTCCATTCCCAGGCATTGGTGGTTCTATACCAGAATATAATGCAACCAGTATCCTAACTCCATAGTGGAGGATTGCGCTGGTGAAGCGCAGTGCTGACTTATACTGGCACCAAACAAGCTAGAAATTACTGTATTAAACACAATTTTTCTCAGATACGATCACTACAATCAATAGCCAGTAACTTTCCTAATGGAGTTGAGCTTTTGAACCATCTATATGGCATTTTTACAGTGTGAACTTAAATCTCAAAGGTGCAGGATGGTTGTAGCAGGGCGGGTACAAACCAAATCGAGGCAGCGGGGCCCAGGTCTGAGAGCAAGCAATGAGCTGGTGTTTGGCCATTGCTGGAGTAGACTTGGAGGCTACTTGATGCGACAGAGTCAAGGCAGCAGGGCCCAGGGTCAAGAACCAGGAATGAGCCAGTGTTTGGACATTGCTGGAGCAGACCTGCAGCAGAAACGAGGTAAGGCAGAGTTGAGGCAGTGGGGCCCGAGCCCGGGTCTGAGCATGAGGCTCGACCTGCTTTAATTTGATGATTTAAGTGCCAGGCCAGAGTGGAAAGGTTGTGTTTAGGCTGAATCAAGGTGGCAGGACTCGGGCCTGAGAGTGTATCAAAACAGCAGGGCCCGAGTCAAGAGTGAGAAACCACCTGAGGTTTGGCCAAAAGGTCAGGGTATCAGGGACAGAGGAGAGGGGCAGTCTGGTGTTCCGAGAGGTTTACTCATCTCTGCACTGAACTGAGGCTGTGACCTGCAACTATCCTGGATCAGTTACAATGATGACTGGTTTTGGGGCTGTGGGCTCACTTTCATGAACTTCAGTTCTGAATGTTGTTTCCTTACTTTTATTGTTGGTACGATTTTGTTTCTTTCCTGCACATTAGGAGTTTGACAGTCTTTTTTTTAATGGGTCTATTTGGTTTCTTTGGTTTGTAAGGAGATGATTCTCAAAGTATGCATACTTTGATAATAAATGTACTTTCAACTTTGATACTCTGCACCTGTGCATCTTTTGGTGACATACTGAATTTAAGCAAACTTCTGAGAAAGGAGAAGTTGTGCCTTCTTTATGATGACACTTATGTGCTGGTCCCAGGATTGATCTTCTGATTTGTTAATGCCAAAGAATTTTAAATTCCTGACCCTCTCCAATCCTGTTTCACTGTGTGGTTTTGAGTGACTGGAATTCTGTGGTTAGATCTGAACTATCTTCAAACCAGCTATGTCCATGACTGGAGAAGGCTTAATATAGTAAAAGATTTATCTTACTTTCATGTAGATTATTATATTCAAATAGATATATCACCACTCGTTTTGAACACCACGTACTGCTGCATATGAGACCAGAACACATTGAGTCAGATAAGCAAGCACGATACTGTCTATCAAAAATATAAAATTAAATGTTTTGGAGCAGCCTGAAAATTCTTCAGCAGAAAAGATTGAAATTGCAATGTAGTGTTAAATTCAGCTCAGAAGATCAGTTGATTTTCATGAAGGTAATGATTTAAGCAAGTATACCAAAGTTTAATTGATCTTTTGTGCTAGTTGTTTATTAGCAGAACTTCTGCTGAGATCGTTACCTGTCATTAACATGACAAGGTGCTCCAAAGGAAGAGTTTACAAATTTCCTCAAATTTACCACATTTCAAAAGCTATAAATTTTCTCCTAAAATTTCAGGTGGACATAGTGGGCATACTATGTCTAATGGCCATTTGAAAACATAAGCACGAGATTCTGCAGATGCTTCAAATCCAGAGTAAAACTCACAAAATGCTGGAGGAACTCAGCAGGCCAGGCAGCATCTGTAGATTGAAGCTTTTTATTTATTACTGCTCCTTCTTCTCACCAGTACTTTTCTTTATTGAAATACTTCCTGTGGCAGCAGTTTCAGTGAAATCAAATACTGAAAATTTTGCTTAAGCTTATAGAGCCTATTTACATCAGATGAGATTGAATTTATTGTCATTTATAAACCACAAATGCAATGCAGTTAAAAAATGAGACAACATTCCTCCAGAATGATATCAACAAAGCACATGACAAAATAGACTACACCAGAAAATCCACATAACGTTTGGCAATCCCCAGTCCAGAGTCCGGAGAGGCTGCTGCGTATTAATATTGCACCACCATCTTAGCGCGTTCCCCGGAAAGGAGCTCCAAATCCACCAGACAAAACAAAGCCAAAAACTAAAGCTACAAGACCTGCACAAAACCACATAGTTACAACAGTGCAAACAATACCATAATTTGATTAAAAATCAGACCATGGGCATGGTAAAAATAGTCCAAAGATGTTAAAAGACTGTAAGTTTTGAAAGAAACCACCACACAGTTTCCACAAGTCCTCAGGGTCCCGATAGACTCGTCATCCCACGCCGACGGCAGAAGGGAGTACCCCCGCTATGGACTTCCACAGCACCACCCGACTCAGCCTCGCAGATGCAGCACACAATGAAAGCTCCGTTGAACCCTGCCTCGCAGACACAGCACACACTGAAAGTGACCTGACCGCAGCAGACTCCAAGTCCGTCGAACCTCCGAGTCTCCGACCATGCCCTCCGGCACAGCTTCTCCGAGCACCATCCACTGCTGAGCGTATTAAGCCGCCCCCGCCAACGGCCACCAGCAACGCGACCCTGAGGACTGGGGGCCTGTTCTTCTCAGCAGAGACCTGGACCTTACAGCAGCAGCAGCAGCAACAAAGAGGGCCTTCCTGGAGATTTCCCGATGTTCCTCCGTGCTCCCACGTCCGTTTTTCATTAGATTAGGATTTGATGTTAATTTCACATTTTTGTTACAAATTTTTGTTCCTTCAGTGCCAAGGTATATCTTTTCAGTATTTTACATAAATAAGATAATTATTATAATAAAACACTTATTTCAGGCATTTTTATTCAACATTCATCTGTATATAATGTTAAATGCCTTCCAAAGAATAGTGGCCAAGGCAAATAATTCACAAAACTTAATAAAGATCCTTTTACTCAATAGAATGCCTCAAGTGTTTCAAGGAAAATTATCAAACAAAAGTTAACATCTAACCAAAAAAGGGTGTAATTTGGGATGTTTATGCTTGACTAAGCCTATGCCTAGTATTTGCCTTTTGGAATGTCCACAGCAAAATAATTTTCAGTGGCCACAGATTATAATGCCCTGCATGTGCCTCTGCAGTGGTCACTACGAGAAGAGTGGGTAATAGATGCTGAGGCTTGTGATAGTCTTGACTTGAGGCAGTTTGTGCTAAGAAACTTAGAATGCTTCCAAGCCTCTTAGAGATGCATAGAAACAGTCAAAGAAAATAAATAGCTTAATGTTTTAAATGATTAAAAACTGTATTCAACTTAATATTATGTATTAAATAAATAATTTCACATGCAGTTTAATTAGGGTCATTTTCTCTGTGCAGATATGTGACTCTGCAGTAGATGCATAAGCCTTGTCAAGGTTTCCAACTAGGAGCAGAGGCACAAGGTAAAAAATGCTGCCATTTGTCTCCAGCACATTTGGTACTTCTCTGCAATAGTGGATAGGCATGGGGATCCAGAATATTCTGATACATGCACTACAGCTGGCGGTCTGAGAGGCCACGCACAGTAGATCAAATGAACTAATGATTGGTCCAATGGAGGCATTTATATGTAAGAAGAGACAAAAGGTGTAGAGGTTTAAGGAGGAATGATGAGGCATACAAAAATGAGATAGGTCAGCTGATTCAGTGCTGTCACAACAACAACTTCACACTCAATGTCAACAAGACCAAGGAACTTGTGAACTTCACACCAGTCCTCACTGAAGGGTCAATAGTGGAGAAAGGGTGACCAGTTTCAAGTTCCTGGACATCAACATCTCAAGAGGTTCTGTCCTAGGGCAAATATATTGATGCAACCATGAAGAAGACATGCCAGTGCCTCAGCTTCGCTAGCAAACGCTGAATTTGGCAAGGCAAGGAAGAATACAATCCTAATGTTATCAAAGGAGATGAGTGTAGATCGAATATTTTTTTAAAAAAAAGGTCACCATGCATATGGTTGGCTGGAAAGCCCACAAAAAGGATTTAAAATTGCTTGAGTTACTTGAATTAAGATCACAGAAACATAGAAAACCTACAGCACAATACAGGCCCTTCAGCCCACAAAGCTGTACTGAACATGTCCTTACCTTGGAACTTACCTAGGGCTACCCATAGCCCTCTATTTTTCTGAGCTCCGTGTACCTGTCAAGGAATCTCTTAAAAGACCCTATTGTATCCGCCTCCACACCGTCGCAGGCAGCCCATTCCACATGCTCACTACTCCGCGTTTTTAAAAAAAACTTAACCCTGACCCCACCTCTGTACCTACTTCCAAGCACCTTAAAACTGTGCCCTCTCACGCTAGATATTTCAGCCCTGGGAAAAAGCCTTTGACTATCCACACGATCAATGCCTCTCATTATCTTATATACCTCTACCAGATCATTGTCACTTCCAGTTGATTGTGTGTCCACAAGATAGAACTGTGAGAAGAACCTGAAAACATTTGTAAGTGTTATTTTTAGGCTACCAAATTGGAGTTGTGATATTGACTACCTATAGGCTGAATTTTGATTTAGAGGCATCATCCTACAAACTGTAGCTTCTCACCACTGGCTTCTCAGTTGACTGGAGGTGAATATAATTGGGTAGTCAAAAAAACAAGTTTATTTGTTTAGCACTTTTCAAATACAACGCATTTCAACATAGAACAAGATATAAAAATCAAACATCTAATTTCAGACAATGTATAAGAAAAAAAATCACACAAGTAGATATAATAAATACAGTGTAGGAGATTCTAATTAAAAACTACAGTGAAAAGAAAAGCTTTAAAAGAGCATAAATTTAGGACTGACTTCAGATCCTCTGCAAGCTTATTTCAGATATGTGGAGCATAGTAACTAAAAGCTGCTTCGCCAAATTTAATTTTGACCCTGGGAACAGTAAGCAGACCTCACCCCGATGACCTGAGAGCTCGGGAAGGTTCATAATGCAGCAAGAGATTGGAGGTGTATTTTGGCTGTATTTTGGCCTTATAAACCAGCAGTAATATTTTAAAGTCAGTTCTCTGATGGACAGGAAGCCAGTTTAGTGATCTGAGAACTGGAGTAATATGTTCTACGTTCATGCTCCTAGTGATGACTCTGGCAGCAGCGTTCTGAATGAGCTGCAGCTGTCTGAGGGATCTTTAACAGAGACCTGTGAAAACGGCATTACAGTTGTCAAGACAACTAAAAAATCCATGAATGTGTTTTACTAGATCGTGCTGAGACATAAGCTCTTTAAGTCTCACTATATTTTAAGATGTTAGTAGGCTGACTTTGTAATTGTCTTAATGTGGCAGTGAAAATTTACGTTGGAGCCTATCACAACACCAAGGATTCAGGCTTGGTTTGTGGTCTGTAATGACATGGATTCTAAGTGAGCACTGACTTTTAATCATTCTTCTTTGGCACCAAAAACAATTATTTCAGGTTTCTCATTGTTTAACTGGAGGAAATTTTGGCTCATCCAATCACTAATTTTTCAGTACCTCTTTTTTTAGTGATTCTACAGTCACTTGATGACACTGTTACATAAATCTGAGTGTCATCTGCATTAATAAGGTAAAATATTTTGTTGCTTTCCCCATGATTTGAGCTGGAGGGAGTTTGTATATGATAAACAGAGGAGGCCCTAGTACCAATCCTTTAGGCACTCTGCATATCATTTTTGTTTGGTCAGTTATGCAGCTACCAACTGATACAAGCTAGTGCAGCCTGAAAATATGATTTAATTCACTTTAGTCATGGGGAACTTTACATACGTCCAATTAACAGAGGAGACAAATTCATGGAATAAATATAAGCTGATTATCTACACTGAAAGAGAAAAGAAGTTCTCTTATTATGTTATGGTGGTGAAGAATTATGGAACAGTATCACCTACTTCTGATGACTGTGGCAAATACTGCACAGACTGCACATTTCACTCCGCAGCAGAATACGTGCATGTGACAGATGCATTCTGTGCTTTAAGAAAGAAACAACTGATAAGAGAAAAAAAATTTTAGAAATCTTTCTGAGCAACAAAATAGGATTAAATTGATATTCATGGTGTAAATGGGTCTTTAGCATGAAGTGACCAACATTTTACAGCGACTGAGAAGATACACTGAAAGGCAAAGAAATGACTAGCAGCTATGGAAACAATACATAATTCACAAAGAAATTATATTCCTTTAAGGAAAATGGTGCATAACTGGCTGACGGCAGAAATGATAGATGATAGTATATGCAATGAGGAGGCTTAAAAGTTGACAATAGGCCTGAGGGTCATGAGCATTTTAGAGTTTAGAGGACCAAGGAATTGAAAACACGAGGAAGGCAGAATGTAACAGCAAGCTAGGAAGAAACATAAAAACAGACTGCAAAAGCTTTAATAGGTATGTAAAAAGAAAACAAGGTTCTTCATAGGGAATTGGGTGCTATATAAATCGGCAGGATCCCAGGGTTGTGATCTCAGGTTTGCTACCCATGCCATGTGCTACTGAGGCCAGAACTAGGAAATGATACAGTTTTACGTGTGGCTAAGGAGCTGTAGAAGGGAGGATATAAGATTTTTAGGTCATTAGGCTCTCTTCCAGGGAAGGTGGGACCTGTATAGAAGGGACGGTTTGCACCTGAACTGGAGGGGACTAATATCTTAGTGGGAAGGTTTGTTAATGCTGCACAGTGGGGTTTAAACTAGAGCTGCAGGGAGATGGGAACCAGAGTGCCAGAACAGTTCATGGAGAAGTTTTGGAGACTGACGTTCATAAGACCTTAGACTAAGTCAGGAATCAAGAGGTTGAGCATGGTACAACTAATGTCCTGGGATACATATGTTTCAATGCAAGAAATATCATAGGAAAGGCAGATGAGCCTGGATGAGTCAGGGCATGGATCAACACCTGGAATTATGATATTATAACCATTAGTGAGACTCAGCTGCAGGAGTGATAGGACTGGGAGCTCAGTATTCTGGGGTTCTATTGTTTTAGATATGACAGATTGGGAGGGATTAAATGAGAAGGGGTGGCCCTACTAGTCAGGGGAAATGTCATGGTAGTGCTCCATCAGGATTGACTGGAGAATTGTCTGGTGAGGCATTATGGGTGGAACTCAGAAATAAGAAAGGTATGACCATGTTAATGGGGCTTTATTACAGACCACTCAACAGTCCTAGCGATTTAGAGGAACAGATTTGTAAAGAGATCACGTACCATTGAAAAAAACATAAGGTTGTTACAATAGGTGATTTTAGCTTTCTATATATCAACTGGTAATCCCATACTGTAAAAGGACTAGATGGGATAGAGCTTGTCATATGTGTTCAGGAAAGTTTCCTTCATCAGTGTGCAGAAGTCCCAATGAGAGAGTGTGCAATACTGGATCTGCTATGAGGAAATGTGAGAGGGCTGGTGACAAAAGTTTGTGTAGGGGAACACTTTGCAACTAGTGACCACTGCCATTATTTTCAAAGTAAATATACAAAAAGATAGGTCTGATCTGTGGGTTGAGATTCTAAATTGGAGTAAGGACAATTTTAATGGTATCAGAAATGACCTGCTAAGTGTGGATTGGGACAGGCTGTTTACTGGCAAAGGCGTACTTGGTAAGTGGGAGGCCTTTGAAAGTGAAACTTTGGGAGCAGAAAGATTGAATGTGCTTGTCAGAATCAAAGGTGAAGATAACAAGTGTAGGGAACCATGGTTTTCAAGAGGCATTGAGGCCCCAGTTGAGAGGGAAAAAAAGGAGGTGCATAGCAAGTATAGGCAGGTAGGAAGAAATGAAGTGCTTATGGAGTATAAGAAATGCAAGAGATCACTTAAGAAAGAAATTAGGAGGGCTAAAAGAAGGCATGAAGTTGCTCCAGCAGATGTTGAAGAGAATCCTAAGGGATACTACAGATATTTTGAGAGCCAAGGGATTGCAAGGGACAAAATTGGCCCTCTGGAAAATCAGAATGGTAATCCATGAGTGCAGCAAAACCAGATGGGGGGGATCTTAAATAATTTTTTGCATCTATATTTACTCTGGAGATGGACACAGAGTCTATAGAAGTGAGATAAAGCAGCATTAACTTCATGGACCCTGTATAGATTACAGAGGAGGAGGTGTTTGCTGTCCTGAGGCAAATCAGGGCGGATGCCTCTCCCGGGCCTGACAAGGTTTTCCCTTGGACCCTATGGGAGGTAAATGAAGAAATTGGCAGGGGCCTAGCAGACATATTTAAATCATCTTTACCAACAGGACAGGTACCACAGGATTGGAGAATAGCTGAAGTTCTTGCATTGTTTTTAAAAAAAGCTGTAAACATAAACCGGGAAATTATAGGCTGGTGAGTCTGATGTCAGTTGTGGGAATGATACTAGGAGGTATTCTAAGCGACCAGATATGAGTTACTTGGATAGACATGGACTGATTAAAGATAGTCAGCATGGCTTCGTGTGGGATAGGCCATGCCTAACCAGTTTTTTGAGGAAGTTACCAGAAGGATGGATGAAGGCAAGGCAGTGAATGTTGTCTACATGGACTTTAGCAAGGCATTTGACAAGGTCCTACATAGGAGGTTGGTCCGAAAGATTCAGTCATTCGAGATTCAAGATGAGGTAGTAAATTGGATTAGATATTGGCTTTGTAGGAGAAGCCAGAGAGAGGTAGTAGGTGGTTGTCTCTCTGACTGGAGGCCTGTGACTTGTGGTGTGTTGCAGGGATCAGTGCCAGATCCATTGTTGTTTGTCATCTGCAGTATATTATATCAATGATCAGGATGATAATATGGTTAACTGGATCTGAAAATTTCTGGATGATACCAAGATTAGGGGTGTATTGGACATCAAGGAAAGCTATCATAGCTTGCAAAGGGATCGGCATCAGCCGGAAAAAAATAGGCTAGGAAATGGCAGATGGAATTTAATGCAGACAAATGCAAGATTTTGAACTTCAGTAGGACCAACCAGGGTAGGTCTTACACAGTAAACAATAGGGAACTGAGGAGTGTGGTGGAACAAAGGTACCTGCGAATACAGGTCCATTATTTGTTGAAAGCGGTGTCACAAATAGATAGGGTCGTAAAGAAGGCTTTTAGCCCATTGGCCTTTATAAATCAAAGTATTGAGTACAGGAGCTGGGATGTTGGTGAGATCTAATTTGGAGTATTGTGTGCAGTTTTGCTCACCTACCCACAGAAAAGATGAAAATAAGGTTAAAGGAGTACATTGAAAGTTTACAAGGATGTTGCCAGGGTGTTGTGGGAGTGTTGAATGAACTGCAGCGCAAATGGTGCATGTGGGCTCAATTTCAATGTCTAAGAAGTTTGAGAAGGTACATGGATAGTAGGGTTATGGAGGGCTATGGTGCCAGTGCAGTTGATGGAAGTAGGCAGTTTAAATGCTTTCAGCATGGACTACATAGGTCGAAGGGCCTGTTTCTGTGCTGTATTTCTCTATGGCTCTAAAAAATACGAGCAAGCGTAGAAGTGGATCCTTTATGGTCAGAGATGAAAATTTATATTCTGGGATAAGGAAATTGTCGAGGAATTAGCAACTACTTTGTGCCTGTCGCCAAGGAATGTACAATAAACTTGTATGAAATACCTGCAATTTGGAGGCAGAGCAAATGAATAAGTATTGCTTAGGAAAAATGTATCAGATAATTGGTGAGATAAAAACTGATCAATCCTAAGGGATGTAGGGTGGCTTCTGAAATGATGGATGTGCTGCCTATCATCTTCTAAAATCTCACAGGTTCTGGAATTGACATGCTTTGGAAGTTTTTTTCTTTTATTGAGATGCAGTGCAGTGCAGCCCCTTTCTGACCTTCGAACCATGCCACCCAACAATCCCCCAATTTAATTCAAGCCTAATCACGGGATAATTTACGATGACCAATTAACCTACCAACCAGTGCATCTTTGGACTGTGGGAGGAAATTGGAACACCCGGAGGAAACCCACACGGTCACAGGAAGAATGTACGAACTCCTTATTGGCAGTGAGAATTGTATTGGGACACCAGGATTGTAAAGCATTGTGCTAACCACTATGCTACCATTGTAACATTAAAAATTAAGATTTTTATTTTTTTAACAAGCCATAATTAATCTGCTTGGTCACATCATGTAATTATTACTTAGACCCCCAAGAGCATGATCTCAGTTTAGGAAGTTTAATCCCTTTTTGCCATCCCTTGCCTACAAATGAACCTATCTGTCATGAAGAAATGGTTGTGAAATTGGATGTACATTGTGTAAGCCTGAAATGGTGCTCAAAACTATGACATTAAGCAAAATCAAAGCTGCAGTAAAGTAAGATATGGTTCTTTCACTGTGCATGTCAGTTCAGTTACAAAGATGGAAATGACATTTTCTCATGAGATTGCACATAAATTGTCAGACTTGCATGAATCCTGTAATTACATCCTTAGGTTTTATGTTATATACAAATTATGATTATTGCTCATGAAGGGGCCATCATGAAATCTTAAAAACTAATTATCACAGGAAAAGGACATAGATTCAGGAATAGATTGTTTAATTGTATGTAAGAGTCAATAACACCTATCTTTTTAAACAATTATGACATTAAACCTGTGATGACCAATACAAGTTATTACTCTACAACCAACTAGCTGCTGAAATAGTGTGGATAACTTTGCTCGCCACTACTCTGAACTGATTCTACAACTTACAGGCTCACTGTCAAGGACTCTTTACCGCTCATGTTCCCTATTTTTTTTATTTGTTCTATTTGTTTTTTGCACATTGGTTGTTTTTCTATCTTTGTTTATGTTTATTTTTTCATAAGTTGTATAGTATTTCTTTATTTACCAGGAAATGCCTGCAAGAAATAAAATTCAAGGTAATATATGGTAACATATGCATATTTTGATAATAAATTTTACTTTGACTTTGAAATATCTGAATTAGCAAAAGGGTATGGTTCAATATTAGTTTTGAGTTTGCAACTCTATGGTCTGTAATTAATGACAATTATAGTAGTTCCTCCAAAGTAAAAATTGTCAATTATCTGTCCATGGAAGTTTTAAAACTTGATCTTAACTTTCCACTGCTCGGTGTTACACAGAGGGATGGTAAGCAAACAAAAAAATTAAAATTGCAGATTATGGAAATCTAAAATAACATTCAATAATACAGCAGGTCAGGCATTATCAGAGAAAGAGAAACCTTTGTGATAAAGGGCCTTTGACTAGAAACACTAACTCCATTTCACTTCCCCCAAATGCAGCATGATCAACTGAAGTTCAAAGGAGATCAGCTTTCAATAGTGATAGCTTCACAATTGCTATTGTGAATCTACTAAAGTTTCATGTATTACAAAATCACATGTTGCCTGCCATGTGGCTGTGGTGAAGTGGATAAACCTGATTAAATGATAAATGAAAGCATTAAACTGTCTAGTTTACAGGTGAGAATTTTTAAATTGGTTTGCTAATTAATCAGATACCAATTTAGGTTTGAAGTCACTAAGGTGGTTAAAGGTGAATGTAACTTCATCAAAAGTCAGGATTTTGGCAGCAGAATTTTGGATAGCTTCAAGGTTACAGAGGGTAGAATGAGCGAAGATAGGCTTCAAGGTTACAGAGGGTAGAATGAGCGAAGATAGGCTTCAAGGTTGGAGATAACACAGGCATGAGCAGCAGATCACGCAAATCAGGAATAGGATTAGGCATTGTTATGGAGGTTATTTGGCAGACTTACAAATGCCAATTTTGGAAGATTACTTTGGGGGTAATGTTAAACCCAGCAATGCAATCTTAAACAGGATCAGGTTTAGATATTGTTGACAGGGATATGGCAAGTGGTTGTGGTACAGAATTTGTGATGATTACAAAGACTACAGTTTTGGTCTTCCCAATATTCAGTTAAGGAAATTCCCACACAGTTCTGGATGTGATAGATGTACTGGAAGGTAGCAATAAGGAAGTAAAAAGGAAAGGATGAGATTGAAGTGTGACCCCTATGTTGATGTCAAGGTTAACCTCATATAAAAGGGTACTGGCACAAATCTCAATTCATAGACCTAGTTTCACTCCGCTGGAAGTATAACAAGAAAATTATTGTTTATTGTCACAGTTTTAAAACTCCCTAATCCATGGAATGGTTAATTTCACTTATTTTTTCTTGTATTTCAGTGATATTTCGCAGAGTGATTCCTTGGAGAGAATTGAAACTCAAGCGTTTGTCAATCTTCAGGACTTAGTAGAACTGTAAGTGGTGTAAATATTATCACTTTGCAAATGCCAGTCTAATAGAACCTTGAAACTAATGTGATTAAAGGAGTCAAGTTGTAAGAATTAAATTTTTAACTCCTTGGGCACGTGAGTTAAAAAATATTGAAAGTGAAGGCGCAGTTCTAACATCTAACTAATGTGCAAGGACATCTCTCCCTCTCGAGAGAAGGGCTTCTAATTTTATTATGGTAACTGAATTGAATCGACTTTATTACTTACATTCTTCAAATACATGGGGGGGTAAAAATCTTTGTTACGTCTCCATTCAAATGTACATAATAAATATTATGGACAACAGGATAGTCGATATAACATAGAAATACAAATACATCAGCTTGAATTAAGCAGTTTTATGGCCTGGTGGAAGAAGCTGTTGGTCCTGGCTTTTATGCTGCAGTACTGTTTCCTGGATGGTAGCAACTGAAATAGTTTGTGGTTGGGGTGACTTAAGTCTCCAATGATCCTTCAGACTCTTTTTACACACCTGTCTTTGTAAATGTCCTGAGTAGTGGGAAGTTCACATCTCCAGATATGCTGTGCTGTCCGCATCACTCTCTGCAGAGTCCTGCGATTGAGGGAAGTACAGTTCCCATACCAGGCAGTGATGCAGCCAGTCAGGATGCTCTCAATCATGCCCCTGTAGAAAGTTTGGGGGGCCAGACTTCTTCAACCATCTGAGGTGAAAGAGGCACTGCTGTGCTTTTTCACCACACAGTCGGTATGTACAGACAACGTAATCCTCGGTGATGTTCATGCCAAGGAACTTAAAGCTGTTCACCCTCTCAACCCCAGATCCATTGATGTCAATAGGGGTTAGCCCATCTCCATTCCTTCTGTAGTCCACAACCAGCTCCTTTGTTTTGCGATGTTGAGGGAGAGGTTGTTTTCTTGACATCACTGTGTCAGGGTGATGACTTCCTCCCTGTAGGCTCTCATTATTATTTGAGATAGTGCCAGTGTAGCGTCAGCAAATTTAATTAGCAGATTGGAGCTGTGGGTGGTGACACAGTCATGGGTATACGGAGAGTAAAGGAGTGGACTTAGAACACAGCCCTGAGGGCAATGTTCCCTCTAATTTTTAGTAGTCAGTGTGCACAAAAATCTTACGTTGTGCAAATTTTTTTCCTGTAACAAAAGGATGTGCGCACTGAATACACACATGGCACAGTTTATGTAGGTTTACAAAATATTTGACATAAAATTGCACAGAATATTATCAAAATAACATACATATATAGAAGCCACTCAGTTTTTCTCTCTCCTGTCTTTGGCATTTACCCATTTTTTGTAAACTCTATCTAGGCTAATAGAACTTCCATCCAATTGATAGTGTTACGCCTGCAGCCCCCTCCTTTTTGAGAATCGCAGGATCGCTATTGATTTGGGTCAGGAGACCCAGGAAATGAGAGAGAGACGTGCGGAATGTCTTGACCCCCCCCCCACCCCCCAGCGATATAAAGTTACGGAAAATGGCCATTGTCTCTTGGAGACTGACTTGTGTATTACAATACTGTGCTACATGGAAGCCCTCAGGCAAAGTGGGCTGGTTGAGGGAGGGATTGCATCACCCCCAACCTGATTGACATCTGAGACCCTGTGGGTCAGGATAAAAGAGGGTCTGTGGGAACAACCCCTCAGACGCACCAGAAGAAATGCTAGCGATCCCATAATAGCGGAAGCAAGTAGGAGGAGGCCACATGCGTTTGGTTCCATTTGCCCCAGAACCGGTGGCTTTTACCATGGAAGAACGGCTTTTAGCTAACAACAGGGAAACCAACTCCCAATGACTCTAAGGATTGACATCATAAAAGGACTGGGCAAGTTTTAACCCGTCTTTCTCTCAAACCAAAACGCTACAGCTTGAACGAACTAACAGTGGTTTTTATATTTCCATCGGACAATACATTATCCCCTAGGCAACGATAGAGCTATTTCTTATTGATTATTATTATACCCGCGCTTTTAGATTT
This sequence comes from Hypanus sabinus, assembly GCF_030144855.1. Classification (NCBI taxonomy): domain Eukaryota; kingdom Metazoa; phylum Chordata; class Chondrichthyes; order Myliobatiformes; family Dasyatidae; genus Hypanus; species Hypanus sabinus. The sequence continues at coordinate 28,695,953 of NC_082717.1, forward strand.
AGTATTGACGACGTATATTATCTGTATGTTTGCATTGATATTATTTTGTGCATTTTTATCAATAAATACGGTTAAAATAGTACCATCAGACTTCAACGGACTTCTCTATCTTTGCTGGTAAGTGACCCAGTTACGGGGTTCGTAACAATAGCTTTTGATTCTCATTAACATATCCAAATGACATTCACCTAAACAGTTTCTCAGCTTGTTTTTCAGTTGATCCGTTAGGCTAAAACCTCACTCACAGTCCGCACTAGATGCAAGAAAGGTTCTCCCAATGTCCATCAACTGTACAAGGTCACAAAACTCTTCATTTTGAAGTACAAATGCCACCATTTAAGCAAAGTTTGAAATCAGTTTGGATTTAATTTTTTCTTGCATGGAAAATTTGAAATCATTAAACTGTATAACTGTTACAGTATTTTCAGCTAGAAAATCATGATATTTTAGACATAAGACATTAACTTGTTCATCAACAAATGTGAAGTCACAATCTGCAATTGTGGAGAAATCAAAAGCTGACCATTCTTGTACCTCATCTTCAGGAAACCTTCCTTCTAAATGAACACAAAGACGATTTATAAAAGTCAACAGCGAACTTGTATCTACTGTGACGTTTTCTTCACGTTGTTGGCTTAGCAAAACTTTAAATTTGTCACTCCACAAAACATCGTCTCCCAGATACTGCTTTCTTGTTAAGTTAGCCTCTCGCAAAATGAAGTGAATCAATTCGTGTCAGGCCACTCTTTTGCAGAATCTTGCACAGTGCAGCCAATTCATCAAAGACATCACTTAAAACTGTAAAGCTACTTTGTATGTGATGTTTATCAATTTCTTGTGACAGTATTAAGCCGCAGGGTCATTTGATCTTCTTCAAAGTATGTGATCAGTGCCTCATAATTTTTTATTATTGCCTGCAATGCAAAGTGTCTAGATAACCATCTGACTTCATTAAGTGGTCTGAAAGTAACAGCTTCATTTTCAGAGGCCTCTGCAATTTCTTTAAATTCGCCTACTTTAACTGCAGATGGAGAAAACATTGTATAGATTGTTCTCATCAAAGTTTCAATGTCTCTGATAACTTGACTTCTTTCCATGCAACACAAATCCCCAGATCTTCATGGTGGACTACACAATGTTGCTGAACTTAAGTGTGGAATGTCCTGTTCAAGTCTTGCTGCAACACCATTAACTCTGCCCAACATTACTGACACTCCATCAGATGTAAACATCAACATTTTATGGAGGTCAAGTTTCTTCTCTTCATAAAACTGCTTGATTGCTGAAACAATAGAAGCAGCATCACAGGCCTGCAGCTGAACTATTCCGCCAAAAAACATTTTATAAATGGTACAATCTTTAAATCTGAATTTGAAGTACAGAATGAGACATTTGTTGACAGATATGTTTGTGGTTTCATCAACTGCTAACGTGTGAAAATTTCCTGATGCTATTTCTTCAGACAGGTTTTTCTGAACAATATAGTTGATAGTCTCCAGAAGTTTGAGTGCATAATTTAGCTGCCTGAGAGTTGAACATACATTTCCATACGTTCATTAATGTGTTGAACTGAATGTAAAGAGTTATTCATTTTAACACCTAACTACCAGTGGCGGCGCTGAGGTGGTGCTTGCTGGTGCTATACCACCAGCAGAAATTACAATAGCACCACCAAGAAATTAACTGAAATTTGACATACAAATTGCAGCTGCTTTCTCTGTACAGTTTTCAATACAGCTTGTTTCCCTAGGTGATCTAGTGAAACAGTTCCCCCCCCCCCCCAATTACCATAGCACCCACGCAGCAATAAAGTTATAAACTCTGTGCTGGTCTAAGGTCAGATCCACTCTACACTTCTGCTTATTCATTCATTGTCAATGTCTTGCTGTTGCTGTCCTCACTCATATCAGTTAAGCTGATCTAAGATCACTTAAGGTGGTGATGTCACTCACTCTCACTAACAAGAGTATGCATACATTGTGCAGGATCCAGGCGCAGATTGATGGTCTCACGAGACTAACAGATGCCACACACACATTGTGCTTTTACAAGCTAGCGTGGGCCTGGCACGTGCATTATTTTGGCCGGCATGAAAAATGGATCGATTTTTAGCAAGAAAACGACCTCATCCAGAGGAATCAGTGCTGTCTCAGCCTGAACCTGTCTCAATTGAAAGTGACATGCAGAAAGAAGTAAGTGGGGATGAGGACAACAGCAGTTCATCGAAGGAATGTGAGGGCGAAGTAGAGAAACAAGAAATGGAGTGGGATTTGGAAGAGAATGTGGATGAAGCTGCTCTTAGTGCTAGTGGGAATACTGTTAGCGATGTTAGCCAGCAGCCTGAGGAGGGACCCTGTCGGCCAGCACTGAGAAAGTACCCTTCGCAACCATTTGACACTCAGCAAAGGAGTTTTATTCATGGCTGATTTGACCTGTACTCCTGGCTGGAATATTCAATCAGAAAAGATACTACGTTCTGCTTTGCATTCAGGCATTTCCTGTGTGGAGGACATGGGTTCCATTCTGAGTCTACCTTCACTCTCACTGGTTACCGCAACTGGCGGAAAGCTACAACAGCTTTCAAAACCCACCATGTAAGTGCAGCTCACAAGTTTGCTATGGAGGCATGGGCCGAATTCAGATTGAGAAAACAAGACAGTTCAAGATTGGGAAATATGTTTGATAAAGGACATGCAAAGATTGTCCAAGAAAATCATGAGTATATGAGAGCGGTGGTTGAAACTCTGCACTCTACTGCGTGCCAAGGCTTTGCCCAGCGAGGACCCCGGGAGGATGATGGATCTGGCAATAGTGGAAACTTTGTTGAGTTGCTTAGTGTAATTGGACAGTTTGATAAGACTGTAGCTAAAAAAAAAGGACATTCCTGGAAAGGCAAACAACACCCATCACGATATCCAAAATGAAATTATGGGTATTATGCCAGATATGATCAGACGTCAAATAAGTGCAGAAATCAAGGAGGCTGGACATTTTGACATCATGTGGATGAAAATAAAGACTTGAGCAAAAAGGAGCAAATATCAGTGGTGGTGTGGTATTTGAATAATGAAACAGTGCTTGAAGAATTCTTGCATGTCACTCCAGCAGAAGGGTTGGATGCAGAGTCGCTTCTTAAAAGCATTGAACAGAAACTCACCCAGTGTGTTATTGATAAGAATGCGTGTATAGGTCAGTGTTACGACGGGGAGGCAGTGATGTCCAGGTGCAATAACGGTACAAGAGAGGTTCAGGAAAGATGTCCCGCAGGCATTATATATACACTGCCATGCTCACAGACTTAACCTTGTTTTAGTGGATGTTGTGAGCAATGTGCAACAAGGCACTTGAAGAAACAGAGAGAACTGGAACCAGCTGCACAGCCCGTGGAGTTGAAGAAATTGTCAGATACACGTTAGGCATGGCAGTATACAGCATTGTGGGCTATAAGCAAATCACTCCCTGCCATTCTAGCTATACTACAGGATATTATAGGTCAATCAAATGCACAGAGGAAAACAGAGGCCGGAGCTGTAAATGGACTGATTGACATGCAGTTTGCTTTACTTATCACTCTGAGGATTTATTCCAAGTCACCAATTTCATGTCAGACCAGCTATGATCTCCCAGTCAGGAGCTTTCATCCGCTGTGGACTTGGCTCAGTCTGTTATTGATGCACTCTCAGCAAAACGGGGAGAGGAATCATGGAGTGAAATTCAGGCAAGAGCTAGGGATCTGTGCATCAAGGCTGGTATACAGAGCAGAGCACATGAAAGGAGACAGGCCCAGCCACCCCACCGCTTACGTGATTTTGTTGTTGAGGCCCAAACAAAACGCGCACCTGTCACATTCTCTGATGACCTTCGCAGGGACTGTTTCTATCCGGTTATAAACAGACTTCTGACTGAAATGAAAAGACGGTTCTCAATTGTGACTGGGGGTGTTCTGACTGGAGTCTCAGCATTGAGTCCCGAACACAAGCTCTTCCTAGACAAGAACTGTCTTTGGCCAATGGCCCAATACTATGGAGTGACTGAAGTGAACCTGACTGCAGAGCTACATCAGGTTCGGCATCTGCTGGAAACAAAGCAAAAGCAAGGACAGACAGTGAATGACACAGTGGAATTTCTAGCTCTAATGAGACCCTACTGTGATGCATTTATAGATTTATACAAAATAATCTGCATATCACTGACTCTGCCTCATGCAAATGGAGTTTCTCTTGCCTCAGACTGCTCAAAAACTACCTAAGGAATAGCAGTGGTGATGCTTGGAACAGCAACTTGGCCCTATTGGCCATGAACAGCCGGAGGACCAAGGCACTTGACATCCAGAAAATCATTGATGCTTTTGCCACCAATCACAACAACAGATGGTTTGTGCTTCTCTGAAAACAACCATGGTGAGTGCTGATGAAGGGTTTCGGCCAGAAGCATCGTTATTACCTCCTCCCATAGATGCTGTCTGGCCTACTGAGTTCTGCCAGTATTTTGTGTTTTTTATTTATTTCCAGCATCTGCAGATTCACTCGTGTTGCCTAATGGTGAGTGCAGTTGATTTTTTTTTTTAATTTGGGCCTAGACAAATGCTAATTATAATTATTATTTTGTGGTGGATACCCCATAGTCCTTATGTTTCCTGCAAATCCTAAAGTATTACATATACTGCTATTAGGCATACTGGTTTTGCTTAAACTTCCAAGTGGTGTTTCTGTTGATTTTTGTTTTAAGTTCAGTAGCCTAATTAATTGAGGTATTGCATGGTCAGAGTACAATTTGTACAACCCCTGGTAAAGCCTTGCATCCGTTGTTTGCCTTATTTGAATTTAATAATGGTATATCTTTTGCATTGTCTGTCCATGTAATGTGAATAGCAGTGGACATTGTGGGTTAGTGTTGTGTTTTTCAGTTGAAAAGCACGCATTTGACGCTGATTGCGGGATTGGTGTGTGATTCATGTTGTGCGCTGTGCATCGGATGCTCTGTTGGTTTGTTTGTTTATGCTCTGTGTAGCCTGGGTTGTCTCCGATGCTATTGACACTGTCGCAATCATATTAGATCTACCAATTGCAGTTGCTTGTGAATCAACAGAGGCATTTATAGTAGACACATACTGCTGGAAACTGACTTTTGAATGCCATGCATCTGGCCTTGTGAACACATATTACCATACAGTAAATATCTCAGCACCATCACTGAATAATTCAACCCCACTGTAGCACCAGCAAGAAAAAAATCTCTGGCGCCGCCAGTGCTAACAACACACTGTCAATAAGAACTTTCATCTCCTCTGGGTTTGATCGTGTTCGCTCTCGTTCAACTGGACTCAACTGTAACACGTGTAGCACTCCTGTAACAGGTAATGTTCTGTTGCCTGAGCTTTTGTACACCATCCAAATGTGATTTACTTGCCAAATGATGCTTCAAGAAGTCAAGTTTCCAAAAATCATTCCTCTACTTTCCACTAGCAAGTTCTCCAGCAACTTTTGCATCATGACAATACAAACAGATAACTCCAGTTTCTGAATCACACATAAATATTTCTCGTAGCTGAATGCTCATGACCTCATGAGCTTTTGGTGCAGCAGTTTCTTTTATTTTGTTAAGCCATTCAACTTTAAACAAATTTGTGCTTTTGCACTTCATGCCCTTCGCTTCTTTTGAATTCATAGAAAACCTACAGCACAATACAGGCCCTTCAGCCCACAAAGTTGTGGCGAACATGTCCCTACCTTAGAAATTACTAGGCTTACCTATAGCCCTCTATTTTACTCTATGTACTTAACTAAAAGTCTCTTAAAAGACCCTATCATATCCGCCTCCACCACCGTTGCCGGCAGCCCATTCCACGTACTCACCACTCTGAGTAAAAAAAACTTACCCCTGACATCTCCTCTGTACCTACTCCCCAGCACCCTAAACCTGTGTCCTCTTGTGGCAACCATTTCAGCCCTGGGAAAAAGCCTTTGACTGTCCACATGATCAGTGTCTCTCATCATCTTATACACCTCTATCCGTTCACCTCTCATCCTCTGTTACTCCAAGAAGAAAAGGCCGAGTTCACTCAACCTATTCTCATAAGGCATGCTCGCCAATCCAGGCAAAATCCTTGTAAATCTCCTCTGCACCCTTTCTATGGCTTCCACATTCTTCCTGTAGTGAGGCAACCAGAACTGAGCACAGTACTCCAATTGGGGTCTGACCAGGGTCCTATATAGCTGCAACATTACCTCTCAGCTCCTAAATTCATTTCCACGATTGACGAAGGCCAAGACACCATACATCTTCTTAACCACAGAGTTAACCTGCGCAGCTGCTTTGGGTAACCTCTGGACTCGGACCCCAAGATCCCTCTGATTGCCCACACTGCCAAGAGTCTTACCATTAATACTATATTCTGCTATATTATTCAACCTACCAAAATGAACCACCTCTTATCTGGCTTGAGCTCCATCTGCCACTTCTCAGCCCAGTTTTGCATCCTATTGATGTCCCGCTGTAACCTCTGACAGCCCTCCACACTATCCACAACACCTCCAACCTTTGTGTCATCAGCAAACTTACTAACCCATCCCTCCACTTCCTCATCCAGGTCATTTATAAAAATCTTGAAGAGTAAGGGTCCCAGACAGATCCTTGAGACACCCCACTGGTGACCAACCTCCATGTAGAATATGACCTGTCTACAACCACTCTTTGTCTTCTGTAGGCAAGCCAGTTCTGGATCCACAAAGCAATAACCCCTTGGATCTCATGCCTCTCTACTTTCTCAATAAGCCTTGCATAGGGTACCTCATCAAATGCCTTGCTGAAATCCATATACACTACATCTACTGCTCTTCTTTCATCAATGTGTTTAGTTGCATCCTCAAAAAATTCAGTCAGGCTTGTAAGGCACGAACTGCCTTTGACAAAGCCACACTGACTACTTCTAATCATATTATACCTCTCCAAATATTCATAAATCCTGCCTCTCAGGATCTTCTCCATCAACTTACTAACCGCTGAGGTAAAACTCTCTGATCTATAATTTCCTGGGTTATCTCTACTCCCTTTCTTAAATACAGGAACAACATTTGCAACCCTCCAATTTTCCAGAACCTCTCGCCATTGATGATGCAAAGATCATCACCAGAGGCTCAGAAATCTCCTCCCTCACCTCCCACAGTAGCCTGGGGTACATCTCATCTGGTCCTAACGACTTGATGCTTTCCAAAAGCTCCAGCACATCCTCTTTCTTAATATCTACATGCTCAAGCTTTTCAGTCTGCTGCAAGTCATCACTACAATCACCAAGATCCTTTTCCATAGGGAATACTGAAGTATTCATTCAGTACCTCTGCTCTTTCCTCTGGTTCCATACACACTTTCCCAATGTCACACTTGATAGTTCTTATTCTTTTACGTCTTATCCTCTTCACATACTTGTAGAATGCCTTGGGGTTTTCCTTAATCCTGCCCGCCAAGGCCTTCTCATGGCCCCTTCTGGCTCTCGTAATTTCCTTCTTAAGCTCCTTTCTATTAACCTTATAATCTTCTAGATCTCTAACATTACCTAGCTTTTCTTTTCTTCTTGACTAGATTTATTACAGCCTGTACCCTATCATAACTTTCCTGTCTCGTTGGAACGTACCTATACAGAACTCCACACAAGTATCCCCTGAATATTTGCCACATTTCTTCTGTACTTTTCCCTGAGAACTTCGGTTTCCAATTTAAGCCAATTTCCTGCCTGATAACCTCATAATTCCCCTTACTCCAATTAAACACTTTTCTAACTTGTCTGTTCCTATCTCTCTCCAAGGCTATTGTAAGGGAGACAGAATTATGATCACTATCTCTAAAATGCTCTCCCACTGAGAGATCTGACACCTGACCAGGTTCATTTCCCAATACCAAATCAAGTACAGCCTCTCCTCTTGTAGGCTTATCTACATACTGTTTCAAGAAACCTTTCTGAACACACCTGACAAACTCCACCCCATCTAAACCCCTTGCACTAGGGAGATGCCAATTGATACTTGGGAAATTAAAATCTCTCATCACGACAACTCACTTATTATTGCACCTTTCCAGGATTTGTTTCCCTATCTGCTCCTCGATATTCACGTTACTATTGGGCAGCCTATAAAAAAACACCCAGTAAAGTTATTGTCCTCTTCTTGTTCCTAACCTCCACCCACAGAGACTCCGTAGACAATCCCTCTGTGGTGTCCTCTTTTTCTGCAGCCACGATACTATCTCTGATCAATAGTGCCATGCCCCCACCTCTTTTGCCTCCCTCCTGTCCTTTCCGAAACATCTAAAACACGGCACTTGCAGTAACCATTCCTGTCCCTGAGCCATCCAAGTCTCTGTAATGGCCACCACATCATATCTCCAAGTACTGATCCATGCTCTAAGCTCATCCGTTTTGTTCACAACACTCCTTGCATTAAAATAGACACATCTCGAACTTTCGGTCTGAGTGCGCCCCTTCTCTATCACCTGCCTATCCTCCCTCTTGCACTGTCTACAATCTTTCTCTATTTGTGAGCCAACCTCCTCTTTCCCAGTCTCTTCAGTTCGGCTCCCACCCTCCAACAATTCTAGTTTAAACTTTCCCCAGTAGTGTTAGCAAACCTCCCCGCCAGGATATTGGTCCCCCAGGATTCAAGTGCAACCCATCTTTTTTGTACAGGTCACACCTGCCCCAAAAGATGAGCCAATGAAACAGAAATCTGAATCCCTGCCCCTGCTCCAATCCCTCAGCCAAGCATTTATCCTCCACCTCATCCTATTCCTATTCTCACAGTCGCATGGCACAGGCAGTAATCCCGAGATTACTAACTTTGCGGTCCTGTTTCTCAACTTCCTTCCTAACTCCCTGTAGTCTTTTTTTTTAGGACCTCTTCCCTTTTCCTACCCATGTCATTGGTACCAATATGTACCACAACCTCTGGCTGTTCTCCCTCCCACTGCAGGGTTATCTTGGACGTGATCTGAAACATCCCAAACCCTGGCACCTGGGAGGCAAAGTACCATCCAAGTTTCTTTCCTGCGTCCACAGAATTGCCAGTCTGACCCCCTAACTATAGAGTCCCCTATCACTACTGCCTTCCCTTCCCTACCTTTCTGAGCTACAGGGCCAGACTCTGTGCCAGAGGCACGGCTACTGCTACTTCCCCCATGTGGGCTGTCCCCTCCAACAGTACTCATACAGGAGTACTTATTGTCAAGAGGTACAGCCAAAGGGGTACTCTCTAGTACCTGACTCTTTCCCCTTTCCCCTCTTGACTGTAACCCACCTGTCTGTCTCCCATGGCCCTGGTGTGACCACATGCATATAACTCCTTTCTGTCACCTCCTCACTCTCCCTGACCAAGCGAAGGTCATCGAGCTGCATCTCCAGTTCCCTAACTTGGTCCCTCAGGAGCTGCAGCTCGACACACCTGGTGCAGATATAACCATCTGGGACCCCCCACATCTGACACTGAGCACAGAAAACTGGCCTCACACACATAGTACCTCCTTCTGCAATTAAAACAGTTAAACCTACCTCTCCTCATCCCGTTACTGCCTAAGTTTGTTGAGCCAAAGTCCTATCACTCTGCTGCCCACTCCGACACTGCCCGCTGGATATGGTGGTCTATTTTTTAAGCCTTTCGAGCACTACTGGCTGACATCATGCGCCTGCACAGTCTCGCCTCTTTTACCCCAAGTGGTAAAAATCTCCCTTTGCTCCAAAAAATCAGCTGTTCACTCGCAGCCTTCTTGCTCCGATTCAACATAGTGAATCAATATTTTTTCCAATAAAAACTTGAAAGCTATCTGCAAGATTTGAAACAGATCTTTGTAAACTTTACAATATGAACACTGTCCGCCAAAGATGGCTGCCGCCCTGATGCAGCTGTACAAACCAGAACAGGAAAGGTGAGGTGACATAAATTAGTGATGTGCATTGTGGTGTTTGAAAAACTGACTAACTAGTTAACAGAAACATTTAGCTAAAAGATTATTTTCAATAAGTATAATTATTAATTACTACATTATTTTAGGTAACTAACCTTTCGTGCACACGTTAATTTCCTTTGTGCACTGGTTGAAAAACGCATGTGCGCGCACAAGCACACAGCTTAGAGGGAACATAGCCTGAGGAGTACCTGTACTACAAACACGAGTAAATCTACATATACTGAAAATCTAATGCCACACATAAAATTCTGGAGAAGCTCTGCAGGTCAGGCAGCATCTATGGAAAAGAGTCAACAGTTAACATTTTAGACCAAGACCCTTTGGGACTGAAGAAGGGTCTTGGTCTAAAATGTCAACTGTTTACTGTTTTCCATAAATGCTGCCTGACATGCTGAGTTCTTCCTCAATATGATACCAGTTTGTTTCCTTAGCTTAGCAGTGAAAGCAAAGGTGGTAAAGAGGGCTGAAGATGTGACAAGCAAAACCATTAATGTTTACTGCAACTTTGCAGCTGCTTTCTCACATAAATCTTTGTTCAAAAAAATTTTCAGAGAAGATCTAACTTTTTAAGTATTGGAGCTAGGTTTGTGAACTTGCAGTTCAATTTCCAAACTTTGTAGATTGGTCTGTCACTTCATCAGCACAGGTGCTGCTAAAGAGAACCATAGCATCATAGAGTTTTACAGTAGGGAAACAGGTCCTTCAACCCAACTGGTCCATGCTATCCAAGATGCCCCGTCCAAGTTACTTTGTTAGTATTTGGTCCATAACCTTCTAAACTTTCTATCTTTTGTCCGACTGTCTTTTGAAGATTGTTACTGTCCCTGCCTCAACCACTTCCTCTGGTAGCTGATTCCACAGAGGTGCTACCCTTTGTGTAAAACAAATTGCTCTTCATGTTTCTCTTAAATCTTTCCCCTCTCATTTTAAACCTACGCCCTCTAATTCTGGACTTCATAATTCAGGGAAATAGACAAAGTGCATTCATCTGATCTGTGGTTAATGGATATGGCAAGGGGATGGGAGGCAGGATGATAGAGCTGAGATTGAGCCAGCAGGTTTACAAGTAGATGATGGGTGTAACATGAATGTAAGGAAGGATATGCCAATGATTGGGTACAAATGCAAAAAGCACAAAGGTTTAAATTGTACCACATAGGCAAAATTCAAAAGGGTGAGGATGCAGGACTGAAGGTGCTGCATTTAAATGTGCGTAACATTTGAAATATATCAGATGAACTTGTGGCACAATTCAAGATTGGTTGGCATGACATTGTGGGCATCACTGAGTCATGGCTGAAAGAAGGCCATAGTTGGGAGCTTAACATCAAAGGATACACTTTGTATCAAAAGGACAGGCAGGATGGCATAGGCAGTGGCGTGGCTCTGTTGGTAAGAGATGGAATTACACCTTTAGAAAGAGGTGAATTCGGTCAGAGTGTGATGAATCTTTGTGGGTGGAGTTAAGAAATTGCAAGGGTAAAAAAAACAGTGTGAATCATATATAGGTCCTCAAGTAGTAGCCAAGATGTGGGGTTGAGATTGCAAAGGGAGCTGGAAAAGCATGTAAATGAGGGTAATGACACAATTGTAAGGGGGGACTTAATCAGGTTGGTGTTGGATCACAAGGAAGGGAATTTGTAGAATGCCTACAACATGGCTTTTTGGACCAGCTTGTGCTTGAGCCAACTTGGGGAAACACTATCTTAGATTTGGTATTGTGTAATAATCTAGATCTTATTAGGGAGCTTAACATGAAGGAACCCTTAGGAGGCAGTGATCATAATATGATTGAATTCATATTGCAAATTGAGAGGGAGAAGCATAACTCACATGTATCAGTATTGCAATAGAATAAAGGGAATTACAGAGGCATGAGAGAGGAACTGCCCAGGTGGATTGGAGGAGGATACTGGCAGGGATGATGGCAGATCAGGGGGGGCTGAGGTTTCTGGGAATAGTTCACAAGGCACAGAATAGATATGTCCCACGGAGGAAGAAGTTCTCAAATGGCAGGGGAAGGCAATCGTGGCTGACAAAGGAAGCTAAGGAGTGCATAAAAGCTAAGGAAAGAGCATATAAGGTAGCAAAAGTGAGTGGAAGTTGGATAATTGTGAAGATTTCAAAATCCAACAAAGGGCAACTAAAAATGCTATAAGAAGGGAAAAGATGAAATATGATGGCAGTCTAGCCGATAATATAAACCAGGATACTACAAGCTTTTTCAGTTATATAAGGAGTAAAAGGGAGTTGAATTTGGACCACTGGAAAATGATACTGGTGAAGTAGTAGTAATGGGGACAAAGAAATGGCAGATGAACTTAATGGGTACTTGGCATCTGTCTTCACTATGGAAGACACTAGCAGTGATGAACTTAATGCATACTTGGCATCTGTCTTCACTGTGAAAGACACTAGCAGTGTGTCAGTGGTCCGTGAAGGACAGTGAGCAGGAGTGAATGCCATTGCTACTACAAAGAAGGAAGTGCTAGGCAAACTCAAATGTCTTAAGGTAGATAAGTCACTTGGGATAGATGGACTACATCCCAGAATCCTGAGAGAATTTGCTGAAGAGGTAACAGATGCATCGGTCATGATCTTTCAAGAATCACTTGATTTTGGCGTGGTCTCAGAGGATTAGAAGTTTGTAAATATCACTCCATTCTTTAAGAAGGGAGGAAAGCAAAAGAAAGGAAACTATAGACCAGTTAGTCTAACCTCAGTGTTTAGGGAAGTATTGGAGTTTATTGTTAATGATGAGGTTTCAAGGTACTTGGAGACTAATGATAAAATGTCAAAGTTAGCTTGGTTTCTATAAAAGGAAATCTTGCCTGACAAATGTGTTAGAATTCTTCGAGGAAGTACCAAACAAGGTGGACAAAAGAGAGGCAGTGGATGTCATTTACATGGATTTTCAGAAGGCGTTTGGTAAGCTTCCACACATGAGGCTGCTGTGGTGAACTATGTGCCTGTCTGGACACGCCCCCTGCTGACTGCTCCTGTGGCTCCTCCCACAGGCCCCTGTATAAAGGCGATCTGAGGCCTGATGCTCGGTCTCAGTCTCCAGGACATAGTATGATGGACACTCACTCCTGGTTCCTTCTTCCAGTCAATAAAAGCCGATATCTCGCCTTACGTCTCAGTGTGAGTTATTGATGGTGCATCAGCTGCTTAACAAGATAAAATCCTCTGGTGTTACAGGAAAGATACTGAGATGGATAGCAGAATGGCTGACAGGCAGGAGGCAGTAAGTGGGAATAAAAGAGGCCTTTTCTGGTTGACTGCTGGTGACTAGTGGTGTTCTTCAGAAGTCAGTATTGGGACCACTGCTTTTCACATTGTCAAAGACTTAGATAATGGAATTGATGGCTTTGTGGCAAATTTGTGGATGATACAAAGATAGCTGGAGAGGTAGGTAGTGCTGAGGAAGCAATATGATTGCAGCAGGACTAAAAAAATTGGAAGAATAGGCAAAAAAGTGCAGATGGAATATGGCATTGGGAAATATATGATAATGCATTTTGGTAAAAGGAACAAAAGTGCTGACTGAACAAACATCAGAGGTGCAGAGTCCTTGTTCAAGACTCCCAGAAGGTTAAGTTACAGGTTGAGTTTGTGGTAAAGAAGCCAAATGCAATACTGGCATTTATTTCAGGGGGAATATAATATAAAAGCAAGGAGATAATGCTGAGCCTTTATAAGGCACTAGTCAGGCCACACTTGGAGTATTGTCAACAGTTTTGGGCTCCACATCTCAGAAAGGATGTGTTATCATTGGGGAGAGTCCAGAGGAGGTTCACGAGTATGATTTCAGGTATGAAGGGGTTAATATATGAGAAGCATTTGGCAGTTTTGGGCCTGTATTCACTGGAATTTAGAAGAATGTGGGGAGGGGGAATCTCATTGAAACCTACTGAATGTTGAAAGGACTAGATAGGGCAGATGTGGAGAGGATGTTTACTATGGTGGGGGTATCAGAGGGCACAACCTCAGGCTTGAGGGGTGACCTGTTAGAACAGAGGTAAGGAGGAATATTTTTTAGCCAGAGGGTGGTGAATCTGTGGAATGCTCTGTCACAGACTGTGGTGGAGGCCAAGTCCGTGCGTATGTTTGATGTGGAAGTTGATAGTTCCCTGATCGGTCTGGGCATCAAAGGATATAGTGAGAAGGTGGGTACATGGGGTTGAGTGGGATCTGGGATTAGCCGTGATGGAAATGGTGAAGCAGACTTGATGGGCAGAATGGCCTAATTCTACTCCTATGTTTTTATGTCCCTCATAATTTTATTCACATCTTTAAAATCATGTCTCAGTCTCCTATATTCTAAGGAATAAAGTCCTAACCTGTTCAACCTCTCCTCCCTCTGGCTGATCAACATCTGTTAATATCTCAAACTTCATAGGGTAGGTCTCTGCAGCTGTACAGCTGCACAGGAGAGAGAGAACCAACAGATAGGCAAGGCGTGCATAAGGTTGTACCTGCTACGATGAGTGCGCTATGCAGATAGCCTATATCTCTGTGTTCAAAGATACTGTCATAGTTTATACAACAGCATGCCACCTTGCTCAATACAGTTAACTCCCATCACTCCACAGGCATGTATGCTGCTTCAGAAGTATCTTCTTCAGTACCTCCTGAAGCGCAACCTCTGCGTGCAAAGTTTCCGTTACAGATCCTTATTTTGCTCTTCTGCAAAGTGAAAGGTAAACAATTACTTTCACGCAAGAATCCCATCTGACCCTGTAATTATGAGAGGTGCGAATCCTGTTCAATAGTTCTATTTAATATCAGAGAATGTATACAATATTGAACCCGAAAATCTCACTCTCTGCAGACATCCTTGAAACAGAAGAAACACCCCAAAGGATGAGTGACAGAAAAACTGTAAGAACCCCTATCTGTAGAAAAACCCCAGAACCCCAAGACCCCAGAAAAACTTTAAGCCCCCATACTCCTGGCACACACAACAGCAATGAGCTTTATCTATCCTCCACACTCTCCCTCCCCTACTTATTCAAAGATTCAAAGTGCATTTATTATCAAAGAATGTATGACTTATACAACCTTGAGATTTGTTTGCTTACAGGCAGTTGCAAAGCAAGGAACCTGAAAGAACCCAGTTTAACAATATATAACCAACCCCCAATGTGCAAAGAAAGAGGGAAAAAAACTAAACTAATGATCCAAATAACGGAAGCAACCAACAACAGCGTTCCAAACCAAATTGAGTCCTTTGATGCAAAATCCCTGAAGCAGCCCAGAGTAGGCCTAAATCCTTGGTATTCAGTTCATCATATTAGTGGAGCAAATCATCGCAAAGCAGCTGGGGGTGGTCTCGTGGCCTTAGCATCGCAGAGAGAAGAGCTCCCAGTTCATCTGGATTGGCACTTAAATTGTCCGAACCCTTCCACAACAATTCATGCTGGGCCTACATTTCACTGCTGGAGAAGCAGTTCTTGACCCAGATTGATCCAACCTCGCCCAACTCTTGACACCCTGCCTTCCAGTATTTCTGGGTCAGTGTCTAGCATAAAGCATCAACATTCCTGCCACCCACTGTGCAAGCAACAGCAAAGTCCCCAAAGAGAGACTGTGGTCCACAGTACATCAAAAACTAGCTATTCATTCCAACATCCTTGACATCCCACAGGCACTCTCTCTCACATACAAGGGGAGACAGATATCGCTCCTTCCACAGCGACAGGGGAGACAATAGTCGCTATTTCAATGTTGCAGTCTAGAACATTGCTTTTTATTTTGAGTTCCCCGACTCGAGAATCAGCAGCAAACTCTCCCTCACCATTGAGAGATTGATCGATCAATTAATTATCAAGTGCAGAGCCCTCTGACAGTCACTCTCGCTGTCTACGATCTTCCAACTCCCACTACACTTCAGTTCGCAACACCAGCAAGAATTCATGTCCACAAGGCCAGCCAGGCCCCAAAGTCACCTGACCAGGCCGAACCTGGACATATCGAAAGAAGGCCAATTGGCGAGCTCTTAGAATGAGCTGAGGGAAGGCATCTACTGGCACCATCTTTAGTACCACCCACCTCTTGTGAAGTACATGGACTACATTTATGTTGTATGACTTCTGAGGGTCACTTCAATTCCTTTTTCAAAGTATTCATAGGTAGCTGCCTTCTCAACCTATTTATTTCAGCCATGAGGATGCAGTGAGGCTTGTAGACCTTTTTGCATGCAGACCTATGAGCCTGAATTTAATTGCTCTGATGGTATAACTGTATTCTTCTGTTAGAAATTTATGGCCCTTGTGAACTAACCACATAAGTTAGTGTTGAATTCCAGGTTATTTGCACAGTGATAAAAATATAATTTCAATGGGTCTTGAGCATTTTCCATGAAAGGCAAATTGGGACTATATATACCATGGTAGTAATCGAGGTAAATGGTGGAATATAATAATCTAGTGCAAATGGTGGGATTAAGTTAGATTAGCATTATTTGTCACATGCACATCAAAATATACAGTGAAATCTGCCATTTATGTCAAATCAAATCAGGACTAGGCTTCAGGTAGCAACATATCATGCCCACAGCTCATTAACCTAAACTGTACATCTTTGAAATGTGGGAAGAAACTGGAGCACCCAGAAGAAACCACACAGTCACAGGAGGACGTATAAACTCCTTACAAGGAGCAGCAGGAATTGAACTCCAGTTGGTGAGTGTGGGTGCTATAATGGCTTCATGCTAAAGGCTGATTTATACTTGTGTATATGGGCTTTGCCGTAGCCTATGCCGTTTTCACTTCTGCATAGGCTCTATGCCGTAGTGAGCATGTGTTGGTGTGCGCCAAAACGCTAGGCGGTGGGGTTTCTATGCCACTGTGCTGAGTTTCTTCGTGAGAGACATGGTTGAGGAAATGCATTTCAATCATTTTCGCATGTCGGCAGGTAGATTTGACGATTTGGTTCATCTGTTTCGCATCAGTGTACAGACATGGCGGAGCAGCAGCAACCGGAAGTGCGTAGGAGGAAATGTGATGCTACCAAGCGGACCAATCACAGTTGTTGTGGACTGCGTTGCCGCGACGCGCGAGTTACTTTTTTGGGGAGGTGCACATCACCCTACGGTGTAGGGTACATGGTACCTATGGCATAGATGCGATGCAGAAGTATAAATCAGGGATAACTGCTACGCTACTGTACAACACTTATACAGGCAAGGGTACATCGCCTGGTAATTAAACTACTATCTCCACTGAACTGAACTGAATTGAAGGAGCATTTTTCATTAGCATGCTGTTGGTTCTTGGCCGTTCAAATTCTTGGCCGTTCCATATTATATTGCATGTTCTACCAAATCTTGCAGTATGCATGGGAAATTTTGCTTCCATAACTCTTTAATGAGGAACAAAAAAGGGGCTAGAAGGCAAAGTAAAAGCAATTTTGTTTTTCAGAACAATTAGCCCAATTTCCAATGTTGATCCTCGGCTGATCCCAAATGTTTACCTGGTGCCTGCCTGAGGTGATCAGCCAATTAATAGGATTAGTGGCAATGCATTTCTCCAGCAGGAAGAAAGTCGACAAACTAGTTTGTATCCTTAAGCCTGCTGCAAAATTTGTAACTTCTTCCATCTGCTCACCAAGTGAATTAGAGCTCCTGAGTTTGAATTTTGTGTTTCAATAAAATAATGTTTTTGAGGAGTCAGATAATTGCCCATGAGGTTTGCTCTATGTACTAGGTCTCCCACCACTGTTGATAGACATGGCTCCAATTTAGCCAATAGAGCAGGAACTCTGGGCATGAATGCCCATCCAGGCTGATTTGCTCTTTGGCAAAAGGCAAAGAGAGGGAATAATGGGGGCCTTTTCTGCTTGGCTGCCAGTGACTAGTGGTGTTCCACAGGGGCCGGTATTGGAACTGCTTCTTTTTATGTTATATGCCATATATTAGGAAAGATAGTAAGAGATTTGAAAGTAGTGGGAAATACACCAGAAGGGAAGGGGAAATACAAAATGATAGGAGAAGACCGGAGGGGGTGGGATGAAGCTAAGAGCTGGAAAGGTGATTGGCAAAAGTGATACAGAGCTGGAGAATGGGAAAGGATCATGGGACGGGAGGCCTCAGGAGAAAGAAAGGAAGGAGGGAACTCCAGAGGGAGATGAAGAACAGGCAGGGTGATGGGCAGAGAGAGAGAGAAAAAAAACAAACAACTAAATATTTCAGGGATGGGGTAAGAAGGGGAGGAGGGGCATTAATGGAAGTTAGAGAAGTCAATGTTCATGCCATCAGGTTGGAGGCTACCCAGCCAGTTTACAAGGTGTTGTTCCTCCAACTTGAGTGTGGATTCATTTTGACAGTAGAGGCGGCCATGAATAGACATATCAGAATGGGAATGGGACATGGAATTAAAATATATGGCCATATATTTTGGATATATACCTCAAGAATGGTTGAAAAGAGTTAAATATTTAATGAATATACTGTTGGTGGCTGGTAAAAAGACTCTTACTAGGAAATGGTAATCACAGGAGAGCCCAACTTTAAATACATGGATGGAAACTACAATGGACATTTACAAAATGGAGAAGATAACAGCATCTGTTCATCATAAGCTGGAACAATTTGATTCATACTGGGAAAAATGGTTTAACTACATAATGCCTCATAGGCCTGATCTTATTCTCACAAATCAATGAATCTGTTGTAAAAAAAGATCACTCCCTACTTGTACATAGTTCTTTCCTTTTGCTTGCTTTTTCTTTCCACTCCTTTCTATAAGTGTATACCCCAGATAAATAATTTGTGGAGATTTTGTGATATATATGATTATATCCGAGACCGAGCGTAGGTATTCAGCAAAACGGTCTCCCAGTCTGCCTCGGATCTCACCAATATATAAAAGGCCACACCGGGAGCACCGGACGCAGTATACCACACACAGTGAAGTGTCGCCTCACCTGGAAGGACTGTCTGGGGCCCTGGATGGTGGTGAGGAAGGAAGTGTAAGGGCAGGTGTAGCAAAAGGCCTAGAATTTCCAGTAGTGATAGAGTCTAGGACCAGAGTGCACAGCCTTAGAATAGAGGGATGTCCATTTTGAACGGAGGTGAGAAAGAGTTTCTTTAGCAGAAGGTAGTGAATCTGTGGAATTTATTACCACAGAGACTGTGGAGGCCAAATTGTTGGGAATATTTAAAGTGGAGGTTGATAGCTTCTTCATTAGTTAAGGTGTTAAAGGTTACAGAGAAAAGTCAGGAGAATGGGGTTGAGAAGGATAATAAATCAGCCACGATTGAATGGTGGAGCAGACTCGATGAGCCGTATGGCCTAATTCTGCTTCTATGTCTCATGGTCGTTTGGTGTTATTTACCTAAAAGAAAATTGGTATAGACGTGGTTTACAGAAATGGTTGAAATCTATCTCAACTGGGTCGTTGCCATTTTCTGGTGTATTTTGATGATCTCTCAAAGGAATACTGCAGAAGATCAACAAAACCCTTAATCTTTCAATTTTTGTATAAATTAGATTTGCTTGCTTGAATCATTGCAACATCTTTTGGAATCAACAGAAGATGTCTGGCACACGCACAAGGCTTGAGGAACAAATACCCTGAAGGCTTTGAAGTTTGAAGTGATCAAGAAGAAAGTAATGGCCTTGAGACAAGTAAATCACAATTAACTAATCAGAAGTAGTTATCTGAGTTACTTAGTTCCTTAAAGCTTTGAGTAGTGTCCTCATGTGGTTCAGGTTTGATTCCAGATCTGCAGTGAATCATTGGACCAACTTGTAGGGATTCTATAATTGACTTAGTTCCTCAATTAAACAAGGTTAAAAATTTATATCAGCCCATATTTCTGCTCTTGACAGCAACTCACCATCTTGAGATGAAAAGTATACATGTGTGGAATTTGTTGTGGTGGAATGAAGCTTGACTCATGCCCAGAGATTAGCCTCACATCTAAAGCATGGACAGTTGGACGTGTCTGCAAATCAAACAAAGTGTCAATACTTGTAGCTCAGGATAGGGCTACAGTTGGTTAATTTGAAAAGTGGGAGAAGTATTCAGTAAGTTCTTATTTTGTCCAAATTGACTGCATTTTCAAACCAAAGATCACTTACAAATGATTAAGCTATTAATTAATCAGATTCTTGTATGCTTCTTTGAATAATATCCATTCTATCGCTTATTGCTCCATTAATTCAAATTTATTCCATCTTTCTCTTTCCAGTTCAATTCAGAATACAAAACATCTGGTGAAAATTGACCAAGAAGCTTTCAGGAACCTACCACGGCTGAGATACTTGTGAGAGGACCTTAATTTGCAATAGAGTTTGAAATGAAAGATTTATACAGCCCTGTTTATATTTAATGTTTTGAGTGTGGTTTCTGCAGCATTAATGATCTTTTATTCAATCTTTATTACAATTTATGTATTAGTTCCTAAAGATTGTAAAAGTAAATGCAGATAAGAAAAATAATCTAATCCAGCTGTTTCATCTTTTCACAGAAATAGAGCCCCTGTACTCCAGCAGATGGTTATAAGGCTTCCTTTCATCTATAAATTAGGAGTATGTTCAGAATTCCCAGGGAAATAGTTCTCCCATTCTCCTACTGCAGGATCTCTGCAGATATTCCACAATTCTCCCTCTATTAATATACCTGGAAGATTAATTTTCTTCAAAAACATTTTTCTGAAAATCATTGCCAAATTTAAAGAAAGATGCTCTTTCTTTATTCTTTTTATGGGTTCCAAATCTTGTATTCTGAGGCTGTACCCCTCTGGTCCTAGACTCTCCCACTACTGGAAACATTCTCTCCATGTCGACTCTATCTTGGCTTTTCAAATGGTTTCCAATCTACCTTTGCAGTTAGATAGTAGAAGCTGTAAGATTTGGAACTACTTTATGCTGCTTGATCTTTCATAAAAAGGAAGTTGGAACAAAATAAGCAACTGGAACAAAATAAGCATTGGATTCTTATTTGAATACTGTATTAGTACAGAAATTTATCCAAAGCTGCCTTGTAATGAGGTAGAGAGAATTCCATGCAGAACACAGATCCTTATAAGATGTTAATAGTAGTACCAGTAAAAAGACGAGAAAAACATAAATAAAAACACAAAATGCTGGCAGAACTCAGCAGGCCGGACAGCATCTGTGGGAGGAGGTAGTGACGACGTTTTGGGCCGAAACCCTTCATCAGGAGCGAAGTAACATGGGATGGTCAAGGGGGGGGATAAGAAGTGGGGGGAGGGTTAAAGTAGAGAGCTAGGAAGTGATAGGTTGGAGGGAAATGGGCTTGGGGGGAAGGTGGAGAATTATGGGAAATAAAAGAGAAAGAAAGGCAGGGCTGGGGGGAGATTATAGTGAGGGGGGAAAAAGAGAGAGAAAGAGAACCAGACTGAAATAATAGATAGGGATGGGGGTAAGGGGGGGGCAAGGGTATCAACGGAGGTCTGTGAGTTGGATGTTCATGCCAGCAGTTAGGAGGCTACCCAGGCGGGAGATAAGGTATTGCTCCATCAACCTGCGCGCGGCCTCATCTTGCCAGTAGAGGAGGCCATGGACAGACATATCGGAGTGGGAGTGGTCTGTGGAATTGAAGTGTGTGGCCACAGGGAGATCCCGCCACTGCTGGAGGACTGAGCGCTGGTGTTCGGTGAAACGATCTCCCAGTCTGCAGCGGGTCTCCCCAATGTATAAATGGCCACATCGGGAGCACGGGATACAGTATATCACCCCAGTTGACTCGCAGGTGAAGTGGTGCCTCACCTGAAAGGACTGTTGGGGGCCTGGGATGGTGGTGAGGGAAGAAGTGTGGGGGCAGGTGTAGCACTTCTTCCATTTGCAGGGATGAGTGCCTGGAGGGAGGTCGGTGTGGAGGGATGGGGGGGGGGGATGAATGGACAAGGGAGTCGCGTAGGGAGCGATCCCTGCGGAAAGCATAAAACCTTCTTTGTAGCATGATCCAGTAATGTTTCCCAAGATCTCAAAATTATAGCATGGCTGGCCCCCAAACAGTTATAGGCTTTTAAAACTTGGGCCTTGTCATCTCTTAAATGCTAATGTCTCAGATTATCTGTCATCACCTTGATGGTGTTCCTGCACTTGGGTCTTCACTTTGATTTCTTATCGACTGAAATAACTAGTATCAAAAGTATCTAATTCATGGCCTAAAAATCTGCTTTTTGTTTCTGCCTTGAAGATACAAAAAGTTAAAATTCTGTATCAGAGAGTGCGGTTATTTTACCAAGTGTTCCTTTCACACCCTATCAAAGAATTAACGATTTGGCAGATTTCATAAACTAACATATTTAACCACAAATGAAAATTGTGCATTCTTCTTGCACAAATTTTTCTGGCAAAGCTCTCCACGTCCAAAGTGCTCTAAACAGCAATTTAAATATAATCTCATCCTCTTTCTCTTATGTGATGTCCTTGGTTTCCAGTATCCCAACTTGCACCATGCAATTAATCCATTCTCTATATTTGCTCATCTGTATAGACACTTAAGATTTTAAATTGCTTTTAAAGTCCTTATGTTTCAGATCTGACATGACCTAAGTCCCTCTCTTTGTAACTTTCTATAATTTTACAGTCACTTTTTAAATTTTCCCTACAATCTTCCAATTATGCTCTCTTCTGCATTATTGAATTTAAACCCTTGCAATAAGCAATTTTTCCATCAGCTACTTAATCCCAAATTCTGAATTCTTTTAGAAATTTACAGACAGAGGAGTCACTTTAAAAAAATGCATCCAATTGATGCCTTTTGAAATCTATCCAACTTCCTTTGAGTATCTGAATTACAACTCTTTTTAAATTTGCACCATTTAGATATTTCATCAGATCTTGCCATTATACCTCCTATACCCAAGTCTGATTCATGTGTGATTGTTATGGGAAAACAACCAGTCTAGAAAGAAGTACATTCAGTTTTCTTCCTCTAACTAACTTGCTCCAAGCTCTTGGTAATTTTAGGCATGTTAATATTAGCAGCAAGTTTTCAATATACCATGTAATAAATTGCTTTTTGAAAATAATAACCCTGCACACAGAATCTACTGCATATATTTAGTAATTTTGTTAAAATAATCTCCATCCTTACCTTACCAATTAGAAGGTAGATAGAGTTGTAAAGAAAGCTTTTGTTATTGAGTGAGGGAGCTGGAGATTGTTTTCATCACTTTTTTTCTATAGGTGATGGGGTCAGGGATTGTTGCTGTTTTTTGTGTGAATGAGGGAGTTGGGGATTGTATTGTTGCCGTATTGTTTCTGAGGTTGTGAGGGATGTTGGGGTCTGCGAGTTTTGTTTCTTTGCTTTTTGTACCGGGGGGAGGGGGAGTTGATGTCCTTTCTTTCATCAGCTCCAATGGTCTCTCTGTATTTTGTGGCTATCTGGAGAAGACAAGTATCCGAGTTGTACCGACAAAATGAACCCTTGAAACCTTCTGGCATATTGGCTTTCATAAACCAAAGTGCTGAGTGCAGGATGCGGGATATTATGTTGAAGCCTTTTAAGAGATTGGTAAGCCTAATTTGGTAAATTGGGTGCAGTTTTGGTTACCTACTGTACCTACAGGAAAGATGTAAATAAGGTTGAAAGAGTGCAAAGAAAATTGGCAAGGATGTTGTCAGATTTGGAGGACCTAAGTTGTAAAGCAATGATTGAATAGGTTAGGACTTCATACCTTGGAATGTGGAAGATTGAGACGAAATTTGATGGAGGGATACAAAATTATACTTATATAGATAGGCTAAATGTAATCATACTTTTCCACTAGCTTGTGTGGGACTACAAGCAGTGATCATGGGCTAAGGGTAAAAGGTGAAAAGTTCAAGAGGAACATGAGGGGAAACTTCTTCATTCAGTGGGTCATGAGTGTGTGGAAGGAGTTGACAGCACAAGTAAAGCATGGGAGCTCGATTTCAATGTTTAAGAAAAATTTGGATTGATGGATGGTAGGGGTATGGAGGGCTATGGCCTGGTGCAGGTCAATGGGACGAGGTAGTTTAATAATTCAGCACAGACCAGGTGGGCCAAAGGGTCTGTTTCTGTGTTATACTTCTCTATGAGAAGTATACATTTCTAGGCTGATGTATTTTTCCCTGTATTCCAGGACAAAGTTGTATGTGCTGAAAGCAAATGAGAATCATGAATGTAAACCTCAATAATGTAAAAGCGTAGAAAATTATAGAGGGACAGATTGCACACAGGTATATTTATATTAAAAGCATAAAGTGTTAGTAAACCTTGTGTATGTAGCATTCTATCTGCACTTCCTCGGCAATATTAGTAAGTAATTTCATGGAAAATATCCATGCCTTGTACTCTTTACCAGATGCATTATCATGCAGGTATTTTCTACTCTAGGCATCTCTTATGAAATTTCCCTTTGGAGTTTCTATACATAGAATCAGTTGACTAGTGCTAATTCCCTCAGATTATGAACATTATCAAAGAAAGGGAAAATGCTGTTGAATGTGCGTACGATTTCTGATTAAACAATGTTTGATATTCCGCTGACTTAGGATTTTGTTTGAAAATACTTCCTACTAAATGTACCTGTTTGATGCTATAGTAGACTCATAAATTTGTTAAACTTCGACATAGTCACCTGCAAGTTAAAAAGAAATAATTGTCCCACTAATTGACTTAGTGATCAATTCATAATTGTTTTTTTAAACCAGGAGCATTTGCAACACTGGGGTAGGATTTTTTCCTGACCTGACCCATATCCACTCTATTGCATCCAGTTTTATTCTGTAAGTATCCTTACAACCTTATCAGTATAATTGAAATGTATTTGATGGGGGAAGGGAGGGAAAGAGTGTTTGCTTTTATTATCCAGCTGAGAATGTAAATAGCCACATACACAAAACACTGGAGGAACTCAGCAAGCCAGGCAACATCTATGGAAAAGAGTATATTTGATGTTTCAGGCCAAGACATAAGGACTGAGAAAAAATGATGAGGAGTCAAACTAAAGAAGTTGTGGGGGGGTTGGGGAGGGAGAAACACAAGGTGATAGGTGAAACCAGGAGGAGGGAAGGGTGAAGTAAAAGAGCTGGGAAGTTGATTTGTGAAAGGGATACAGGGTTGGTGAACAGGAAATCTGATAAGAGAGGACAGAAGGCCATGGAAGAAAGGAAAGGGGGGGGGGAGCACTGGAGGAAGGTGATCCAAGCTATGTACCATATTGAAAATTGTTCCCATGTCCGTGCAATTTCTGCACCATCATTTTTCTGGCTGCCTTCAGTGAAATTGTCAAACTAAAAGCAAGTTTTGTGTTGAAAATACAAGACTACTGAAATTAAGCAGATTCATTTCACTTGAGCTTTTCTCATAGTCGGAGAAAGTGGGCAGTATTACAATCAAGATCCTAGTATCAAAAGAAGTATTGGAAAATAAATTAGTTGCAGTGGCTAGAAATTCCTTCATTAGTTCAGTTATCTCATGCGTTAAGTTGCTGACAGGAGAGATAGCCTGCTGTTACTGCAAATTATTCAGAAGGAATTGAGGATGATTGGGAAATTGTTAATCTGAAATAAATCGAACATACAAAAGAAAAACATATCACCATGTGTGAATTGTGAATGGAAGAATGATTACAAATTGACAGTTATAAACAATCATCATAGCTAAACTAGACCACAAAGTTTATCGTTACCCAAGAAAAATGATGAAAGAAGCTCCAAAAATATCAGAAGACAACAGCAAGGTGAGTTAAGCATCGAGTGAACAGTCTGCGAAGGCAAGGAGGGAGAGTTACTTGTGGAGAAAACCAAGGTGGAAATGAGAGTATTTAAGAATTTATCGTCAATCTTTAATTACCCTTAAACTGAATGTCATGTCCATTTCAGAGCCGGGTAGGATTGATGCAGTTCTGGTGTTAAATGTAGGCCAGACTAAGCAAACTATACTGCTGAATCAAGCTGCCATACTTAAGAAAGATCCCAAATATTCAAGAAACTTGGAGCAACATTTCAGATGCTTTAATAAATTAGATGTATTTTGCATCATAACCTAATCTCCAAGGTTGGTCTCAGCCTGAAATATTGACTATTTATTCATTTTTATAGATGCTGCTTGACCTGATGAGATCCTCCACCATTTTATGTGTGTGTTACTCCAAGGTTATTGTTCATTTTGCTTTTCAAAGAAACTTGAACTGGTCTGAAGAATTAAAAGGAACCTCACAGTCAAGGGCTTCGTAACATATATTTCATGAAGAGAATCCAGGCAGTAAAGAATATTGCACCAGATCTGGATGTAAGAAAATTAATTATTTAGGAGACTGATCTTTCCTTTTAATATCACTACACCATATGCATTCATTTACTTTCACCGCATTGTTTTTGCTATCAATTGTTATTAGTACCATATTTTGCTAAACAGCAGAATCAGAATCAGGTTTAATATCACTGGCATCACAGATTATGGTAGAGGCCAAGTCTGTGCATATATTTAAGGCGGAAGTTGATAGTTTCCTGATTGGTCAGGGCATCAAAGGATATAGTGAGAAGGCAGATATTTGGGGTTGAGTGGGATCCAGGATCAGCCATGATGGAGCAGACTCGATGGGCTGAATGGCCTAATTCTGCTCCTTTGTCTTATAGTCTTGTGACATGTGTTGTGAAATTTGTGAACTTTATGGCTGCAGTACAATGCAATACATAATATAGGGAAAAAACTGAATTACACACATAGGAGAAGTAATTGATAAGTTTGTGGCCTAAAGTAGGAGAAGATGAGTTATACAGCTCTCGTTACATGCACATGGCCTAGTGGATAAGACATCAAACTAGTAACCTGAAGGTCACTGGTTCGAGCCTCAGCTGAGGCAGCGTGTTTGTGTCCTTGAGCAAGGCACTTAACAACACATTGCTCTGCGATGTCACCAGTGCCAAGCTGCATGAGTCCTAGTGCCCTTCCCTTGGACAACATCGGTGACGTGGAGAGGGGAAGGCTTGCAGCTTGGGCAACTGCAGGTATCCCATACAACCCTGCCCAGGCCTGCGCACTGGAAACCTTCCAAGGCGCAAATCCATGGTCTCACGAGACTAACGGATGCCTAATAATAATACATGCACATGCAGGTCTACTCTGAGTGATTATGCAGAAAATTTGAAGTTAATAACTCATCGGGGTGCTTGATAAGTTTGTGGCCTAAGGTAGAAGGAGATCAGTTATTAACTTCAAACTTTCTGCATAATCACTCAAGGAGTTGAACTGCATGTACACGTAATGAGAGCTGTATAACTCATCTGTGTCTACCTTAGGCCACGAATTTATCAATCACCCATGCCGTGGACACTTTCTAGAGGTCCAAGATCTGTATGCTTCATGACCGATGGACTAAGTGTGTAACTGTAGGAGAGGACTATGTTGAAAAATAGATGTGCTAGGTTTTCTGAAATTGATTCCTTCTACCTTAGGCCACGAACTTATCAATCACCCCTCGTATATCAAATGGTTAAATTAAATAAGTAGTGAAAAACATAAATGAGCACACCTTCAGAGTTCCAGGATTTCGTCGCTCTGAGGATGTGCTAATTCTAGGCCGGTGCCCCTGACTGAAGCATTGCAGGAGAACACGGAACATTGGGAACTGCGGGTTAGCTGCCGGGGGTTGTGTGCCCAGAGAGCTGCACCTATTTAGTGTGACTCTCTGTGTGAAGAGCTCAGAAAAAAGTGACACAACAGACTTCTAGCATTGTAAATTAGCAAGTTGTTTGTTATGCCTCCCCTCTTGCTGTGAAACGGGAACACCTCTTTTTCCTCTTATTGGGAAGAGAGAGCGAGCCTGTGGTATGTTGAGTTATTGGGTGAATGAGTAGTTTTTAAGTTACTGCAAGTTTGTGTCTTTATTGATGCCCTGCTGCACACAAGTGCTCAGTGGAGGGTGCTGATGCTTTTGTGCTGGTGGGGGTGGGGTCGTTGCTATGGCATTGCGTGAGAGGCCAAGTTGGGGTTGGGAGGCTTTGGGGTTCTAATGTTCTAACTGTCATTCATTCTTTGGAGCATACCTCTGTTTTTGTGGATGCCTGTGAAGAAAAAGAATTTCAGGATGTATATTGTATTCGTTTCTCTGACATTAAATGCACCTATTGAAACCTAAATAAAAACAAATTTAGTGACGTAGTGTTCATGGTTTCAATGTCCATTCAGAATCAGATGGCAGAGGGAAAGAAGCTATTCCTAAGTTGCTGAGGGTGTCCCTTCAGGTTTCTATGCCTCCTTCCTGATGAAGGGGGCATGTCTTAGATGGTGGGGTCCTTAATGATGGGTGCCACCTCTCCTTAAAGATGTCTTGAATACAACATGTCTAGTACCCATAATGGAGCTGACTAATTTTATCACTCTGTCCAGCTTACTTCGATCCTGTACAATAGTTCCCTCCCCCCTCCCTGCCATACCAGACGAAACAGCCGGTCAGAATGCTCTCCATGGTACATCCATAGAAATTTGAGTATTTTAGGTGATATTCCAAATCTTCTCAAACACCTAATGAAATATAACCACTGTCTTGCCTCCTAAAGAACTGCATCAATATACTGGGACCAGATTAGGTCCTCAGAGATATTATCAGGAACTTGAAATTGCTCACTCCCTCCACTTCTGCTCCCTGTATAATGTCTGAGCAAAGTAAAATCGAGAAGAGTTTAATAGAATGTTGCAACATCTTGGAAGACAGATGATATGACTTTAATGTGCTCTGTATTCTTTGGAAAGGCACAACCTTAATGAAGTCTTGTTTTAATGTTCTGTCAATCCCATCTCCTACCATCTCAAATGTAGGTAGGGTGACCTTTAGAAAATTAGATCTCAAGTTTTTTTTTCACAGCAATTTGAACATTCACAAGTAGTACTGCAACTGGAACATTTGCTACTGGGTGTTCTATTACTGATGGCTAGAGACTGCTGCATAGTCCTTGATGACCTACAAAGGCAAGAAACTTTCTTAACTGGTGCACAGATATGGCTAAAGGATTCTTCCATTCTTGTAACCAAATTATCCAAGTTTAATTTTTTTCTGGGAAATAATTCAGTGCAAAGAATTATTTTATTTACTGTCAAAGCAGCTGTGCAGGTTGACTCTGTGGTTAAGAAGGTATATGGTGTATTGGCCTCCATCAGTCGTGGAATTGAATTTAGGAGCTGAGAGGTAATGTTGCAGTTATATAGGACCCTGGTCAGACCCCACTTGGAGTACTGTGCTCAGTTCTAGTCACCTCACTACAGGAAGTATATGGAAGCCATAGAAAGGCTCCAGAGGAGATTTTTTAAGGATGTTACGTGGATTGGGGGCATGCCTTATGAAGACAGGTTGAGTGAATTCGGCCTTTTCTCCTTGGAGCGAAAGAGGATGAGAGGTGACCTGATAGAGGTGTAAAAGATGAGGAGAGGCATTGATTGTGTGGATAGTCAGAGGCTTTTTCCCCAGGCCTGAAATGGCTGCCACAAGAGAACACAGGTTTAAGGTGCTTGGGAATAGGTACAGAGGAGATATCAGGGAGAAGTTTGTTGTTTTTTTATATAAACGCAGAGTGGTGAGTGCGTGGAATGGGCTACTGGCAACGGTAGTGGAGGTAGATACTATAGGGTCTTATAAAAGACTTTTGGATAGGTGCATGGAGCTTAGAAAACTAGAGGGCTATAGGTAAACCTAGTAATTTCTAAGGTAGGGAGATGTTCGGCACAACTTTGTGGGCCGAAGGGACTGTATTGTGCTATAAGTTTTCTATGTTTCTATGTTATATACCATATGTCTTGTGAAGTCTAAAACCATGGAATTGAAGATGATCTTTGGACAGAAGCCTCTCAATGGGCTTCTTGATTTATTCCTTCCTCAATTCCTAAATCTTTCCCTTGAGACAGAACTATTTGCTTTGGTGCTGGGAATAGATGGAGTTAAAGACAGAGAGTTGTGTGAACATCTGCTTTCAGGAGTTGCATTAAAGAGTGAAAGGAGAACTAAGTGTTGGAATGTTGCTTAGAAGACCCTAGAGCACTGTATTCATGCCAATATATTACAAGACAAAATAGTGCAATTACAAATAGCAATTGAAGTGTCAGATGGTAAGGTTAATGAATTTCATCAAGTTATTGAACTAAATATGTTAAATATCATGAAGATTGAAGAGAACCTGTAGGTCTGTACCACAAGAGACTAACTGATCTCACAGGAATCTCATAGACCTTGGTATAAGCACCAGTCCACAAACCATCAAGGACTTGCGTATAGAAAGGTGCCGAGAAAAGGGCAGCAATATCATGAAGGATCCTACTCACCCTGCTCATGGTCTGTTTGTCCCATTCCCATTAGGAAGGCTATGTCACATCCATGCCAGGACCACCAGATTCAAAAGCAGTTACTACCCCCAAGCCATCAGGATGATCAACACCTCTGCTTATTAACCTACCCCAACCACCACTACATTCACATCATATACCATCACCATATGTACATACAATCAGTCCTTGTATATAAATTATTTGTACATTGTTTTATAGGATTTCTTTTACATTTATGTTTATTGTATTTATTTTGCCGTCTTGTACTAAAGAATGATGAACAACCTGAAATCCTGTAAAACCAAAGGACAAAACTATATATTAAATGGTATGCATGTTAAATATCATGTATGGCATCTAATATTAAATTTTAATTCAAATATTTTGCAAATTTCATCAGTCAACTAATGACAGAGGGACACAATGGTTGTGAAAGCTGCTGTGGAAGGAAACTGAACCAGAGTTTCTCTTATAAAGTGCTGAGTGAATGAATCATATAGTCAAAAAAATCAGTTTGCTAATAAAAACATCAACATGTGGATTTTAAAATAAAACTTCCATTAACAAAGTAAAGGCACTCAGCCAGCATATTTGACTTCAGAAAAGTGAAATTCGAGGAAACATGTCTGCATCCACTATTGGGTTGATAGAAAAATAAATGAAATATTAGAGGACAGGGAATAAGGCACCAGAATGTACTGTTGTTAGCCGTTAAATCAGAAGGCTGCTAAAAAGCCATGAAATACTTGCCTATATTGACTGAGGCACAGAATGCAAAAATAGGGAGGCTGTGCTATGACTAAGTAAAATATTTGTGTGACATTGAGTCACTATCTCACATAAAATGTGACAGCATTAGAGGGGTTGCAGAAGAGACTTAAAGATGTTGCCAGTGCTGGCAAATTTTAGGGAAGCAAAGGCTGAAAAGGATTTAATTGAGTTGTTCAGGAAGAATTTATTTACTTTGGCAGCAAGGTGAAAAATGAGGGGTCCCATCTCCAAGAATACACATTTTTGCTTGATGTTCAGATTTCCTTGTAAAATTAACACAAGAACATCAATTCCTACCATTGTGACATTGGTGAAAAACTGCTTCAACTAGATTCAGACAGGAGTAGAAAATGAAAAAAATAATCATACCAGCAGATATTAGAGGTTGCATTCTTTTAAATTATAATATATACATTCATCTATAAATATTAATCCTGACATTCACAGATTAATAAGACATTATAGATGGTGTCCTTCACTTTCCTTTTCATTTATTTTCAGGGAAATATGTGATAACTTACATCTTTTATCAATCCCAGAAAATGCATTTCAGGGAATGAACAATGAATCCTTGACACTGTAAGTATAACTTTTCCACATGCAAGGTGTTCTCTGCCAATATCATTGACAATAAGTTGAAGTTTAAATTGCATGATGCAATGTTATGTTAATGTGTCTTTTTAGAGAGTTGAGGTTCGGAATTTGACCTTGTGGCATTTCATTTACTAGGGGGTAGGCTAATGAAGAAATGGAGATGTTAATATTTTCCAGTGTTGAAGTACAATTACAATCTGCCTCTTCAATACCATACTACTCAGAAACTGAATTCAATAAACACTGAAACAGATCAGTAGATTTATTAAGAAAAATTATGATCTTATTTTTAAAATCCTGAAACAATTCCCTTTAGATTGGGACAACAAAGATTGTGGATTCAGACATGGGTATTACAAGAAATCCTACCATCATTTCTCAGACTTTCCTCTATAACTTTGACCTTTTGCAGTTGTTTCCTTCTCAACACTGATCTGATTCCACAACCTATAGACTCATTTTCAAGGACTCTACATGTTCTCCATGGTATTTACTTATTTAATCATTATTATTCTTATTTGCGCAGTTTGTCATCTTTTAGGGATTGGTTGTTTGTCATCTTTGTGTGGAGCTCTTCTTTGTTCTACTGTGAATACTCACAAGAAAATGAATCTGAGGGTAATATATGGTTACCCATGCTCTGATAATAAAATTTCTGTGAACTTTAGAACTGGAATCAAATGAGCTTCTTCGGAGTATTCCTTCCAGTCAGGTCCTCAGCTTAATATTTGCTACTTTTGAAATGTGAACTTAAATTATATTAATATTTTTCTTTTTCACCATGAAATTATCTTGCTCCTTCAATTATATCATTTGTAGTATTTGAATTCAATAACTATTGAAATTGAGGTCCATTTGTCAACATTATGAATTTGTTTACAAAATTCCTTAACAATTGCCTTATGCACAGATTGATATACTGGAGCAAATGTTTTTCACTATCTTTGCCTTTAGATTTTCCTGAGTTTAATTCTTGTTTAATTCAAATGTCTAACAACCTGATGTGTCTGCCCTGCACTGACACATCACCCTCTTGCTTCTCAATCAGGATTTGGGTTCAAATCCCAAGACTGGAACACAAAGTCTAGACTAAACACTGCAATACTGAGGAAGAATTATGCTGTTCATGCTGTCTCCCACAAAGTCTGAAAATGCACTCTGCCCAGCTCTGGATTTATCTACCTTAATATGCTGCAAGGCCACAAATAGCCCCTCCTCCTTGGTGATGTGATTGGTCCTCCAAAACATCCCAGTTTGTTTCCCTTATCTTTGGGCAGCCACGATTTTCTCCTCCACAAAAACCAAAGATAATTTTTTATTAAAAACTTCACTCATCCCCTGCAGCTCAAGGCATGGGCGGTCCTACAGATCTCCAAGGGGACCAATTCTCCATTGCCACCTTTGTTTTGCACTCAATATTATTGTGGAACCTACATCCACATACAAAATACTGGAGGGACTTAGTGGGTCAGGCAGCCTCTTATGAGGAATCAGTAGTTGATGTTTCCGGCTGAAACCCTTCATGGGACTGCCATGCACACCTGCTCAAGTTCCCACAGACTATGTGGGTGTGGTCTATAATCGAGCCACACGAGAGTAACCATCTTTTTTTCTATGTACAACCCACATGGCCTCACTAGAAAAATCCCCCAAGAATGTCATCTCCAAGTAGTGGTGTTACATCTTCACATCAAAAAGACAATGCCCCTTATCAAGTACACAACAAAGTCAGCATATGCTGGAACCCCCAAAGCAACACACACAGATTGCGGGAAGAACTCAGGGGGTCAGGCAGCACCATTGGAAGTGAACTAACAGTCAACATTTCAGAGACCCCTCTTCAGGGCTAAAAAGGAAGGAGGAAGATGCCAGAATAAGAATGTGGAAGAAGGGGAAGGAGTACAAGCTAGAAGGTGATCGTTGAAGCCAAATGGGTTGGAAAGATAAAGTACTGGAGAAGAAGGAATCTGACAGGGGAGGAGAGTGGAGAAAGAGAAGTAGGCTGGGCACTGGGGGAGGTGATAGGTAAGTAAGAAGAAATAAGAGGCCTGAGTGGGGAATAGAAGGGGGGGGGGGAAGGGAAGGGATTTTTTTCTTAAACCAGAAGGAGAAATCGATATTCATGCCATCAGATTGGAGGCCTCCTGGAGGGAATACAAGGTGTTGCTCCTCCACTCTGTGGGTGGCCTCATCTTGGCACAAGAGAAGGCCTTGGACTAACATGTTGGAATAAGAATAAGAATTTAAATGCTTGGCCATTAGAAAGTTCCACTTTTGGTGGATGGAGTAGAGGTGCTCGATGAAGCAGTTCCTCCCTCCAGTTTTCGACAGGCCTCACCATTGTAGAGAAGGCTGCATCAGGAGTACTGGGCACAATAGATGAAGCAAGCAGGTTCGCAGGTGAAGTGTTGCCTCACCTGGAAGGACAGTTTGGGCTCTGAATGGAGGTGAGTGAGGAGGGGAATGGACGTAAGTGTAGCACTTAGGCTGCTTGCAGGGATACATGCTAGGGAGGGATGAATGGACAAGGGAGTCATTGGGGGAATGATCCCTGCTCGGGTGGGGGGGGAGGGGAAGAGGCAAAGATATATTTAGTGGTAGGATCCCTTTGGAGATGGGAGAAGGTGGAGGATATGTTGAATGTGAAGGCTCATGGGGTGGTAGGTGAGGACTGGAGGAACTCTATCACAGTTAAGGCAGTATGAAGATGGATGAGCACAGATGTTTGTGAAATGGAGGAGATGATAACTCCTTCTTTTTGAGATATGGGGCCCAAAACTGCTGACACTATTCCAAGTGTGGCCTGAGTAGTGTCGTATAAAGGCTCAGCATTATCTCCTTGCTTTTATATTCTGTTCCCCTTGAAATAAATGCCAACATTGCATTTGCCTTCTTTACCACAGACTTATCCAGTAAGTGAACCTTTCAGGAGTCTTGCACAAGGACTCCTAAGTCCCTTTGCACCTCTGATGTTTGAACATTTTCCCCATTTAGATAATAGTCCGCACTATTGTTCCTTTTACCAAAATGCATTATCATACCTTTCCCAACACAGTGTTCCATCTGCCATCGATGTAGCCATCAGGGAGGCTTTGAGGTAGACTGTGAGGTTCCCTGACTTCCCACATTCTGCAGGAGTACTCCACTGTCTTAACTACCATCCTGCCTATACTGAATCAAGTACTAAATACAAACAGCAAAAATAAAACTTTACTTCTTACCTTTGTCCTTCACTAAACTCATATCTCACAAATTCTACTCCAAGAGGCCATTACTTAATCTTACCTTTTTTTTAATTGATTAAGCTGTCTTGCAATTGAACTTCCTGCTCTCACTATAAGCAAACCACCTAGGCCTCCTGCTCCCCATCATCACATTGGAACTTCTTGAAGCCTTCTGTACTACACTAGCTCACTGTTGCAATATCTGCTCTGCCTGAAGCAGCCTTCTTTCTATTGGCTGCAGAGAATTAGTTAATTAGCCAATTACCTATTAAATAACAGTTAGGTGACTTTCCTTTTTTGAAGACCTGTAAAGTGAAACTCACCTGCAGGCACTGAGACTGGATCTCTTTTAAGCTTATCTGCTCTAAGTCCTAAATGCTGGAAAGTAAATCTTGCCTTCAAGCACCAAGACTCACCTCCTTAAACCTTGCTCCAGGTCCTGAGTAATTTATGCATTTATTTTATTGCAAACTATTTCTCAATCTCTGGTCTCACTGGGTATTTGAAAATTGTTTAAAAACAAATACCAAATAAATACTAGCTATAAATAATGAAATGGTGCAGCTTATGCCATGAGGCAGAGCAAAGCAGAGTGGACAGAATGACTAAAAAGATTCAGGGAGAAGGTGAAACATGAAGCAGGGTGAATGACTCAGGTTGCCCCTTATGAATGAGATATTGTTAGCATTTTAGAACGTAAATGAAACATGGTCCACCTTCATATCAATCCTTCCTCATACATTTGATTAATTAGCATTTACTAACTTAGTTGTGGCTTGTTGGTTTAATGGTACAAAATTTGAATTTAATCAGTTACAAGTATCACATAATTTCTTGGTGAGCAATCTAGTACCTAAAGGGTGACTCAGGTTGTGGTTCTTTAAGGTTGTTGTAACCGGTGGTTGTAGTGGGGATTAGCTCTCGTTACCAATTAAATGCTCCCAGTGGTGTGCACCTCAGATAGCCTCTGACAACCAAGTCCACTTCCTGGCCTTCGCGTATGACTTAGCTGCTAAGCCCGGCAGAACTGTTTCTACTGACAAGAGAAGGGGCAAAGGCAGGTTACTGGTGCTGTAAAACTAGTAGCTTCAGGCATATGGGGCTCATCGGCTATGGTTGGCAGCTCAATTAGGAGAATTAAAACTCTGATCTCAAACCTCCGCTGCCTTGTGGCTAAACCCACTCATGGGGGAGGCTTCGGGAGGGCAGTACAGAGCTGGAGCCCTAAGGCAGTCCTATGTTGCTGACTGGCAACTCCTGCATTGCCACTGGTGCCAAGCTGAATCAGTCTCTGTTGTTCTTTTGGATTCATCAGCTGTGTGGAGGGGGGGTGGGCCTGCTACCTGAGCAACAGCTTGCTCTCCATATCGTACTGCCCTGGCTTGCATACTGCCTTGTGTATCAAGTAGGCAGTGAGAATGCAATGTCCATGGCCAATCCTGACCAACAGAGAGCCCCTGTGACTCAGGAAGTGCAATGCACAAAATACGATACACTATCAAGGTGTCTTTACATAATGCTTTTTTTATTTTAGAAGCGTATGAGTCAATAATCTTGCCAAGTGCTACCACTGGACTTGAAGTGTTTGGACGGGTGTGATAATTACCAAACACCAACAAATTTCAATGGATCAGATGGAAAATGTTTGATTTATTGCCATCATTTTGCCCATGTGATAAGTAGCTATTTGTGAAGTCAGTTAGATTCAAGTGAAGCATGTGCAAGGGGTGGCATTCTCATGTGTGATGGGGATGCGAAGTACAAGGCTAAACTATTGTCATTTTGTTGCTGATGACAGCACCAGCCTACCCATCATCAAGGACATACTGTATATACAGAAAGGTGCTGGAAAAGGGCCAGTAACATCATGAAGCATACCATCCACCCTGCTCATGGACTGTTTATTCCACTCCCATCAGGGAGGAGGCTACATAGCATCCACGCCAGGACTGCTAGATTCAAAAACAGTTAGATTCCCCGAATAGTAAGGCTGATCAACACCTCCACCCACTAACCTAGCCCTCTACATCCCCAACTACCACTACTATATTATTTCCTTCAGGCACCTTATGTACAGCCACTCCTGTGCCTAACATTACTTTATGGACATGCAATCAATCTATCAATAAGTTATCTTATGTATTTCTATTTATTATTTTTTTAATTATTGTGTTATTTGTTTTATTGTGTTTTTTGTGCTGCTTCAGATCTGGAGTAATAATTATTTCATTCTCCTTTATACTTGTGTACTGAAAATGACATTAAGCAATCCTGAATCTTAAATAAAACAAATTTTAACAAAACTTGAAAGCTCAGTGCAATGTTGATGTCTGTTAAGAAGAAATAGTACCTACCTGCTTCAAGCAGGGTTTAATTATACCGGTGCCCAAGAAGAGCGTGGTGACCTGCCTCAGTGACAATCACCCAGTTACATTTACATGCACAGTGATGAAGTGTTTTGAGTGGTTGTTGATGAAACATACATGCTCCTGCATGAGAGGTGAAATGGATTCACTCCAATTTGCTAACCTGAGCAGCAAATCCACAGCAGTTGCCTTGTTTTCACTCAAACCTGGAATATCTGGACAGCAAAGGTGCATACATCTTATTGACTACCACTCAACAATTGATACCGTCATCCCCTCAATATCACCTTTTGCAATTGGATCCTGAATTTCCTCACTTGTAGACCCCAGACAGTTCAAATTAGCAACAACATTTCCTCCACAATCTCCATCAGCACAGGTGCACCACAAGGCTGTGTGCTTAGTCCCTTGTTCTACTCACTTTGCACTTAAGACTGTGTGTTTAAGCACAACTCCACTGCCATATTCAAGTTTGCTGATGACACCATAGTCATTGACCAGATCAAAGATGGTGATGAATCACCATATAGGAGGGAGATTGAAAATCTGCCAGAGTGGTGTCATAACAACAACCTCTCACTCAATATCAGCAAGACCAAGGAACCAATTATAGACATCGGGAGAGGGAAACCAGAGGTCCATGAGCCAGTCCTCATTGGAGGATCAGAGATGGAAAGGGTTAGCAATTTTAAATTCCTGATTTCAGAGGACCTGCCCTGGACCCTGCACAAAAGTGCAATCATGAAGAGAGCACTGTAGCACCTCTATTTTCTTAGGAGTTTGTGAAATTCAGGATGGCATCTAAAACACTGACAAACTTCTGTAGATGTGGAGTGAAGAGTATATTGACTGACTGCATCACAGCCTGGTATGGAAACAACAATATCTTTGAAAAGAAAATCATGCAAATGTAGTGGATTCAGCCCAGTACATCATAAGTAAAGCCCTCCTAACCATTGAGCACACCTACACGAAACTCTGTCATAGGAAAGCAGCATCCATCATCAGTGATCTCCACCTCCCAGGTTATGCTCTCTTCTCACTGCTGCCATCAGGTAGAAGGTAGAAGAGCCTCAAGGCTCACAGGACCAGGTTCAAGATCAGTTCCACTATCAGGCTCTTGAATAAAAGGGGATAGTAACACTAATCTTCACTTGCTCCATCATTGAAATGTTCCCATGACCAATGATCTCACTTTCAAGGACTCTTTAACACATTGTCTCATGTTATTTATATAGTTTGTTATACAGTTTGTTTGTTTTTTGCACATTGGTTGATTGTCCATCTTGCTGTATGCAGTTCTTCATTGGTTCTGTTGTGTTTCTTTGTACTTACTATGAACGCTCACAAGATAATAAATCTTAGGGTATTATCAGATTACACCTATGTCAATATATAATAAATTTCACTTGAACTTTGAAAGCAGCCATCCAATCTGGATACTCTCTTTTCTCCCCTCTCCCATCAAGTAGAAGATTTAATAGCCTGAAAGCATGCACCACCAAGATAAAAGATGGTTTCTATCCCACTGTTAAAAGATTATTGAATGCTTCCATAGTATAATAAAATGGGCACTTGACCTTAAAATCTACCTCATTATGATCTTGCACCTTATTGTCTACTTGTAGCCATTGCATTTAATTCTGCATTCTGTTATTGTTTTACCTTGCCCTACCTCAAATCACTGTGTAATGATTTGATCTGTACAAACAGTATGCAACATAAACTTTTTACTGTATTTTGTGAGAATAATAAACCAATTCCAATTGACCAGAGGAGGCCATTTGATTCCTCAGGTCTGTGCCAACTCACAAGTGATTAATTCCATTGGTCCAGTTTCCCTGCTCCTTTCTCCCCTGCATTCCTGCATGTTCTTTCACATAAGTTTATCAGTTCCCCTTTGATTTTTTTTTTGCCATTAACCTACTCTGAATCCTACTATGGCTGGTTAACCTATCAGCACATCTTTGGTTCATGTGAGAAAACTGCAGCATCCAGTGGAAACCCATGCATTCACACAGAGAACGTGCATAGATAGATTGAGAAAACATCTGGCCAACAAATGGTTATCTCATGAATGACTAGTGATTGGTGTGGTTTGGAGCCTATTGACCTAATTTCCCCTGCAGCTGTCTGAATGAACATTGTACAAATAAATATGTCATAGGTGAGCACTTACGAGCTATTTCTGCATGTCATTTTAGAATAGGAATTGGCTGGATGAAGATCCAGAGTGATGTGATTCCTCATGAAAAAATAATCTTACTGTGTTCCACTGCAAAATCATCAATGTTTCAGTCTATAATATCAAAAATATTAATGCTTTGAAATTTTTTGAGAATGCTCATTTAGTGTCACCTGTGTCCAATGCATGAAAAATGAATAATGCAAAGAAATGAGTTCAATGACCAGATTTCATTAAGCTGGAGCCTGGCTTGTGTACATATCCTTCCATTAATCACACAAAGGCTGGGGTAAAGGAATGATTATTTTGACAGAACTCTATAGGGTTTGCATTGTGCTAAGGAAGAGTTGCTAACAATTACAAGGGATGGAAGATTTCACACAACTGCCTTGGGATTTTCCAGCTCATAGGGCTTGGGACACAGGGCCTACACATCCCAACAGATAATAAACACAAAGTATACTGCAGATGCTGTGGTCAAATCAACACTTACAAACAAGCTGGGTGAACTCAGCAGGTCGGGCAACATCCGTTGAAATGAGCAGTCAACATTTCGGGCTGAGATCCTTCGTCAGGACTGAAGAAGGAGGGGGCAGGGGCCCCATAAAGAAGGTGGGGGGGGGGTGGAAAACCAATCAGGGGAAAGCTCAAGGGGTTGGGGAGGGGAAGCAGGGAGGGGATAGGCAGGAGAGGTGAAGAAGGAATCTAAGGGGAAAACTCTATAGGTAGTAGATGAAGGCAGAATCATGAGAGAGGTGATAGGCAGCTAGAAGAGGAGAAAGAGTGAAAGTGGGATGGGGGAAGGGAGAAGGAGGGAATTACCGGAAGTTGGAAAACTCGATGTTCATACCAAGGGGCTGGAGACTACCCAGACGGTATATGAGGTGTTGCTCCTCCAACCTGAGTTTGGCCTCATCATGGCAGTAGAGGAGGCAATGTACGGACGTATCCAAATGGGAATGTGAAGCAAGCTGAAGCAACAGACGCAAGCTGGCACATGGACCAGCTACTGTAATTAGGTTATTTTTCTGCTACCCAGAGGATATAATAAGCCTTCAAAACCTATTAGCCAGGTACCAGAAAACACCTCATTTATATCATTATCAATACTGAAACATTTCAGATACTGATAAATGACACACCTATTAATTGTTAGTGTGACAACTTGTTGCTGTTCCTTTGAACAGTAGACGATTTGAAGGCAAGAGGGACCCACTATCAAGAGGCAAGATCACTATGTTTTCCTAAGTATTTGGCAAGATTACAAATGAAAACTGACTTTTCATGTGTTTTGTGCTCTTTTCATTTTTCTCCCAGATGTTAATGGCAAGAAAAAATATGGAAAAAGCTTTTATATCAACAATAAAAAGTCTCTGCCGACTCTTAACTATTTTCCACTGAACTTTGTTGTGTTTATGTTTTCTGCCTTGTGTTCAGAATTCTTCAGTGACATTCCAGGTACAATAAAGGAAGTCACTCATATAGGTAAACAACTCTGAGACTTCAAGAAAACATCCATGTCTTTGGAAATTGAGTGCAAGCTGTCAGTCAAGTGCTTCCGTAGGTTAGCTTGCATGTACATATTAGTGTTAGTCCATTAACAATGACTGAAGTTTGTTTCTCAGTTTGTCAGGCTCATCTATACAATACTGTTTTCTAATAACTAGTACTACTAATATCATAGTTCCTCGAGACATAGGTTGAGGCTGCTTAAAACTTCAAATCTAGATTGACTGTTAGAATATCTCCATTGATCTTATTCTCCTTCTTATTTCCTTGTAGTCTATTCTATCCTATGCATCTATTCTTCTGCCAGTTACCTACATTGGAGATCATTTAATCTACCTGCAACTCTTTTAGGATGTAAGAAGAAATCAGGGAATGTGTGGGAAAGCACGGAGATAAGTGCAAACTCCAGGCAGACAGCACACCAGGTCAGGATTAAACATAAGACACAGGAGCAGAATTAGGCCATCTGGCCAGTTGAGTCTGCTCCACCATTCAATCATGGCTGATCCTTTTTTCTTCTCCTCCTCAACCCCAGTTCCCAGCCTTCTCCCTGAAACCTTTGATGCCATGTCCAATCAAGAACCTGTCAATCTCTCCTTAAATACACCCAACGACCTGGCCTCTACAGCTGCATGTGGCAACAAATTCACCATTCTCTGGCTAAAAAAATTTCTCTGTATCTCTGTATTGAAAGGGCACCTCTCTGTCCTGAGGCTGTGCCCTCTCACTTAATACTCTCCCACCATGAGAAACATCCTTTCCACATCTACTCTGTCTAGGCCTTTCAACATCCAAAAGGTTTCAATGAGATTGCCCCTCATCCTTCTGAATTCCAGTGACTACAGACCCAGAGCCATCAAACGTTCCTCATATGATAGCCCTTTCATTCCTGGAATCATCCTTGTGAACCTCCTCTGGACCCTCTCCAATGCCAGCACATCTTTTCTAAGATGAGGGGCCCAAAACTGTCCACAATACTCAAGGTGCAGCCTCACCAGTGTCTTATAAAGCCTCAGCATCACATCCTTGCTCTTGTATTCCAGACCTTTTGAAATGAATGCTAACATGACATTTGCCTTCCTCACCACTGACTCAACCTGCAAGTTAACCTTTAGGGTGTTGTGTACAAGGACTCTCAAGTCCCTTTGCATCTCAGATTTTTGGATTTTCTCCCCATTTAGAAAATAGTCTACACTTCTATTTCGACTACCAAAGTGCATAACCATGCATTTTCCAATCTTGTATTTCATTTGCCATTTTCTTGCCCATTCTCCTAATCTGTCTAAGCCCTTTTGCACCCTACCCCTTTCCTCAACACT
This sequence comes from Hypanus sabinus, assembly GCF_030144855.1. Taxonomy (NCBI): domain Eukaryota; kingdom Metazoa; phylum Chordata; class Chondrichthyes; order Myliobatiformes; family Dasyatidae; genus Hypanus; species Hypanus sabinus. Next base: position 28,738,140 of record NC_082717.1, read on the forward strand.
GCCTGCCCCTCCACCAATCTTCATATCATCTGCAAACTTGGCAACAAATCCATCTATTCTATCATCTAATTCATTTATATACAGCATAAAAAGAAGTGGTCCCAACAACAACCCCTGTTGAAACACCACTAGTCACTGGCAGCCAACCAGTAAAGTATCCTTTTACTCCCACTTGCTGCCTCCTACCAATCAGCCAATGCTCTAACCATCTTAGTAACTTCCCTGTAATACCATGGGCATCCTCATATGTGACACCTTGTCAAAGGTTTCCTGAAAATCCAAATATACAACATGCATTGCATCCCCTTTATCAATCCCACTTGTAATCTCCTCAAAGATTTCCAAAAGGTTCGTCAGGCAGGATTTCCCCTGAAGGAAACCATGTTGTGACATGAGTAACAGGAGTTGTAGAAAAGCAGACCAAAATGTTATGTTGCTGTACCACTTTAAATGGAATATTACAATTTCAGTGTGATGCTGTTGACATTCTTAAAACTCTTCTGGACTAATGACTGATAAAACAATTGTCCACCTAAGAACCTTTAGTAAAATGTCTTCATTGCCAAAAGTTCCTCGGAAAACAATTGAAGAATACATGCAGCATGACAGAAAATTTAGAAACAAATGAAAAGTTGACTTAAAGTGAGCATAGAAAACAAAATATTAACTTGCTTATAGTAGTTTAAACTTGTTGATGAAGCTTTGCACTTATCTTACAATTCTCATAGTATCCATTCACTAGCTTTCAAAATAACATGAACCAGTCGATAAGACAACTGTGATGTGATATTGTCATACCATCAATGTTGCCTTGTATAATCTAAACAAGCACATCCTGACTTTATAGGTTTTCTCTTCATTTTGAATTTAGTTAATAAAGTAATTTATTCCAATGATGTTGCCTTTTCAGGAAGCTGTATAAAAATGGATTTGAAGATGTGCGGAGCCATGCATTCAATGCAACAAAACTGGATAAGTTGTACGATTTGTTTACTACATCATTATGCAATGTTGATCTGATCTACGCCATATATGGAATAGTTTAAAATACTGGTTCAAATAACTAATATCAAAAACAGTAATACTTTTAGTTTGTTGCACACATCTAGCATTCCATTTTGGCGTCGTTGAAGGACAATACAGAAAAACAGAGCCTAAATCCATGGAGCTTGTAAACCACAAGATAACTCCAAGGTTCTTAATCATAGATAATTAAAATGAAAAAAGCAAGTGTTATACATTAAATTCCATTACAAAATTACTCATTTTCTGAATTCTAACTGTAACCATTCTTATTTTGAATTTAAGACCATCATTGATGCCATGATCTGAGAAAGTACTAGTGTTAAGTTACAAATTTATCATTTGAAAAGATGCAAGGAAAATAAACTAGTGTCTTGCAATCAATAAGTATTTGGAAAAGGTTATGATAGCTTGTGAAAAACAAGTATCATATCTTATGAACTTTCCAAAATAAAACTAGCCTCGGCTAATATTATCATCTGGTTACAGAATTATAGACTACACCAGGTGAAGATTCTGTTTGTGCAAAATTTGTGAAGATCTTATTTATAAAAGGGTTTTCAATTTTGTCACACTTATCAAACAGGAAATCTCACTGTACTATTAAAAATGCATTTTCTATTTTGCTTACTTGTATCAAAAAAATCTCCAATAATGGCCAGTACGTGAGAAAGGGCATTCTTAATCAAATGTACTCTTTCTACTGAGTCACACTTTCTGATCACAGATCAACAAAGGTTTGGTCTAGTGTTTGTTTCCTGCTACCAAAACCCCCAAGAAGCTACAATGTGCAATGAACGAAGGGTTGGAAAGACGATAAGGAAAGTACTGTCCAGTCTATCCATCAGTGTTAGGAGATTTGTGCAATCAAACTCAACACCTATTTTTTTAGCAAAATCAGCCGGCATTCAATCTGGTTCAGCAACATGAATATTGAAACATATAACCTCATGGATCTTTCAGGTTACTTTATAAGTGAATGGGGTCATTCCAACATTTCAAAGTTAAAAGAAGTTCCCTCTCCTTGGAGTCTCAAATGACCTTCCTGCTTAAGCAAGCAATCATCATCCTTTCCTGGAAAGCAACTTCAAAGGCACTCTGAATTAATTACTTCAGGTCCTTTCTTATTGGTAGCCATCCAGTAGAAAATTCAGTTAAATTCTGTCTTCAAATGACTTTTTAACCAGGTATCCAAAATCAACTAACAGTTTGGAAAATAAATCCCAGTCTTAACTGTCAAGGCTGTTTTACATTGTCAAGAGATAATGCTCTAGAAATATTATGTGTAGAAGGGATTTAATCTTAAAATCAAGTGTTAAATGTGATTGTGAACTTACTGCATACAACATGCTCTTGCAGGGTTTGCAGCAGTACTATGCCTATGACGTACTGATGCATGGAGGCTGCAGGCATGAACACTGGGGAGTAGAGCACTGAATTCTTGCCTTCCTCACTTGAGACCCAGGTTCAACTCCTGGAGTGATTCCAATATTCTCCTGACATCAGAGGAAGGGGAAAAATGGGATCTATTATGAAGGAAGTGGTATCAGGGCACTTGGAAAGACTGGACAGAATTGATATGGACAATGAACATTTTTTCACTTTGTAGCTAATGGAATGGATAAAGTTAATCAATGATAGATGCAAATAAACTTGCAGATACACTGCCACCCAAGAGATTTTAAAATTAATGCATATGCTATTGGAGGTTAAAATACTCAAATAAACAGGTCACTCTCGGGCTGGGAGATTGTGGCTGGTGGGCTACCATGGAGATCAGTACTGAACTCCCAGCAGTTCAGAAAATAGAGGAATAACTTTGATGATGGGATCAGGTATCACATGTCTAAGTTTCCTGATAATACAAAGCTAGGTGACAATTTGGAAGTGAGAATGATACAGCGAGGCTTTAAGGGGCTCCAGGAGGGCTAAGTGACTGGGGAAGGAAATGCAGATGGAAAACAATCTAAGAAAAAAGTAAAACTGTTAGGAAACGTAGAGTACTTTTAAATGGTGGGAAATTGAAATGTGCTGACGTTCAGAGTGATGTGTGTGAGTTCACATATGTATCACTGAAATATAATAGACAGATTCAGAAAGAAATTAAGAAAGCAAGCACTATGTTAACATATATTTTAATATGGTTTGAGGACACAAGTGAAAATACTTTCCTCCAATAATACAGAGCACCATTGTGTCTTGAATCTGGAATATTGTATACAAATCTAGCCTCTTTACTGCAGGAAGATTTTCAGTAAGGGAATATAACAGGATTGATGCTGGGGTGGAGAGTATGTCATGTGTCAATACTATTTGTTATTCATCTTGGGGGAGGCATTGTTGAATGTATATGAAAGTTCTTAACAGTAGGTTTAGTCTCAGTGATAATCAGGGAGAGAGATGGTATTGTGCCTATCAAACAAAGTTTATGTCACCAAGTGAAGAAAATAGCTTCTGTCTCCCAGTATCCGGTTGAGAAAGCCTGTGCACAATCACTGAAAAAATGCTGGATCAGCCTCCTGAAAATTTAGAGTCCATATCTGGTTGATATGGTTTACAGGTATGGTTGGTCTGAAAACATTACCTGAAGGTAATGAAGATGTTCTTCTAAAGTGAGATCAGGAATACTGTTGAAGGAGAATGGAAAGTCCAGGAAATAATTGTATTTACCTGACTCAGAAATGCTTGATTAATAAGAACAGGAAGTGCTCTGTTCCCATAAATAATTGTTGTCAAATAAAGATAAAGTATGTTGGAAATGATCAGCAAAGGCCATTCCTTTTCCTGCCTGCAGAATGTATCCAAATTTTACTCCTTTTATATCCAGTATATTTGATTTCCCAAGGATTATGTATGAGTCATATATTTTGCTTAGGACCTAATGTCAGAATAAGAAAAACACTCTGTCAAACATATTTCTACATTTCATAACAAATGTATTTATTTTCTTGAACATTTATTATTGTCTTAATCATGTTATTTTTTCCCCAGAGAACTTAATGATAATAAAAATCTAAGAATAATACACAATGATGCTTTCAAGGGAGCTATTGGACCAGATGTATTGTAAGTTATAGCAGGTTTTCATTACATATGGGATACACACAACATCAGTTTTAAACAACAGATTTAACTCTATTAATCATATTTTTAATTATTATTTACAAAGTAAATTACATTAAAATTGCTAATTAACATTTTTGAACTGCATATGTCCCTAATTTTAACACTTGTACATCTTTATTTTATTTTCTTTTTTTTATAATTTATTTTTTATTGAAGTTCATCATCAAACAAACATTTCCATAAGATGTATTTCAGACATTGTACATATATATCATATAATCATATATATCACAAATCTCTACAAAGTATTTATCTGAGGTACACACTTATAGAAAAGAGTAGAAAGAAAAAACAAGCAAAAGGAAAAAGGAAAGAACTATGTACAAGTAGGGAGTGATCTTTTTTTATAACAGATTCATTGATTTGTGAGAATAAAATCAGGCCTATGAGGCATTATGTAGTTAAACTATTTTTCCCAGTATGAATCAAATTGTTCCAAATTGGATAAAATTCTCTTAAGTTTGATTGGATTTAATAGCCCATTGACATTAAAAGAAATGAATTTTACCTTGTCCTTAGCCATCTGTATTTATCTGTCAATGTATCATTGAAATTAGAATAAAACTTAATCAATCTTCTCCCTGAACAAAAAAGAACCAAGAAACGCAAATAATAACAAAAATGGTAACGAGCGTGTGATTCCAAGGCTGAGGTCTCTAGTAGGTGACCCTGCGTTGAGCTAGAGGAAATGTCTAGCTGTGGGAAATAACCCCTCCTACAAATCCATTATACAGAAAAGATTTCCCTATGTACTCCTCCTTTATCTATCTATATATATATATATATATATATACATACACACACACACACATATTACATACATATATATATTCTCATTTTGTTGGGGAAAAAGGAGTAAGTGAGCGAATAAAGAATAACAACTAAGTAATATAAAATCCACATTATAATAAGTATTTCTCAAGCTAGGTATATCACCGTGTACTTTTGCTTCCGTTTAGCTTCGCAACATTTTTAAAGTTAGCCAAACCTTATGGCTCTTCTGAAGGGGGTGAATTGTCTCCTTTGTCTTTGCTTCATTTTCCTAATCTTGATTGAGATTCAGCATCCAGGGATTAAACCTACTGGACTTGTATGTATGTGCATTTTGCCAGCAAAGTCCTCTGCATAGATAATTTTTATCTCCAAATTCAACATGTGTGCCTTGCAACATGGAGCTCAGAAATTTGCTGGAGGCCAGATGTAGACGTAACTGAACTTTTGCTTGATGACTGGACTCATCAGTGACAGAATTTCACATCTTAGGCCTTCAGTTTAAGTCAGGGATGTCTGGCATGTTCAGCATGACTTAATTCATTTGTATGATGTTGCCAGATTTGATTGAAAGGAGGATGTGTTTTGTTTATTTTTCTTTATCTTACTTTATAGTAACATAGAAACATAGAAAACCAACAGCACAGTACAGGCCTTTCAGCCCACAAAGCTGTGCCGAACGTTTCCTGACCTGGGAAATTACCTAGGGTTACCCATTGCCCTCTATCTATCTCAGCTCCATATACCTGTCCAGGAGTCTCTTAAAAGACCCTATCTTATCCGCCTCCACCACCATCGCTGGCAGCCCATTCCACGCACTCACCACTCTCTGCATAAAAAAACTTACCCCTGATATCTCCTCTGTACCTACTTCCAAGCACCTTAAAAATGTGCCCTCTTGTGCTTGCTATTTCAGCCCTGGGAAAAGGCCTCTGACTATCCAAATGATCAATGCCTCTCATCATCTTTATACACCTCTACCAGGTCACCTCTCATCCTCCAGCGCTCCAGGGAAAAGAGGCCAAGTTTGTTCAAGCTATTCTCATAAGGCATGCTCCCCAATCCAGGCAACATCCTTGTAAATCTCCTCTGCACCCTTTCTATGGTTTATACATCCTTCCTATTGTGAGGCGACCAGAACTGAGCACAATACTCCAAGTGGATTTATATTGTTAATTATTTTCTCAGGGTTTAAGTTATATATTTCTGGTTATTTTGATTATATAAATCTACTTGTCAGAGAAATGTAAAAATATTTCAAAGGCTTTTGACACAACTTGCAGGTAGCCTTCATTCACATAATGGCCACACAATCTAGGTATGCAGCTCTATCAGGACTGCAAGAACCAGGTGTGGGTGGCAGACCTGAGTGTGTATGTTCTGACCCAATGAGATTCCACGTTTAATTTTATACTTAAAAAATATTTCATAAAACATTTAAATAAACCTAATAAAGACTACCTGCATGCATCAATGTTAGTATAGTGGGGAATAGTTATCATCCCCAATTTAATGAAGGTGGTATGGTTTCCCGCTTAATAAATTAATTCTAATGCCTTAAAATAGTAAACTTGTCATGATGGTGATTCAGTCAATGAGGCATTGGTGCTACCTCACAAATATCTGACACCCACCAAAGGAGCCTCCACCAACACTTTCAATGGCTATATACATTTACTATCAGATAGATAACAGCTCTGGTTTCTGCACAGTCATGACTTGATACACATACTGTGGCTACTGCCTTGTGACTATCTGTGCTATTAGTGCAATGCTGTTTTTTGATCCCAGGTGTGAGTGTAATTAAGATGTTTTGTGCTTGAGATGTCATTGTTTGTAATAATTTTTATTATATTCATTGGTCTGTTTACTGCCTGGAGATTGTTTGGAACAGAAATTAGAACAGGGAAGAGAACACAGAGCATGGGACATGACCTTGAAATTTGAATATTCCAAATACAAATATATCCAGAAAGTAATCTTCCAACAGAATGATTGTAAACTGAAACTCTCCCAAGTCATTAAATTGAACATTTTAACATGGAGCTGAGGGATGCTGTTCAAGTATGAGTTTCCTGGACCAAATCCAAAAATCCTGAGTTGAGTCCTAACCTACTTTAAGCAAATAAAAAAGATCTATAACTATTACCTATCTAATCTAATAAGAACTAAGAGGGCAGAAGGGCAGAAGGACTCTTGCACTTAATGCTCGTGGTTCCAAGTACAGTTACATTAATCAGGAAAGGCATGCAGAATAATTTTTGACTCCACTAATAGAATTTGGATCCTTCCAGAAATTTTCCTATCAATAGCATCATACTATATAGATGAAACCAAGAAATAGGCCTTTGCTTCCTTGCATTTTCAGCTTAGTTGAAGAGACTAGTAGCTGTTGGGTACAAGATTATGCTCACGTTGGGGGAGAAGTTTGTCTTTGACAGGACTAAACAAGTATTGAAGTATCAGCTGCTAGTTATACTCACATAGAGTATGCTTGCTTCCCTTTTGTGACCAAGTGTTTAGGACTGAAAGTAGAGAATGATTGACATTATTTTCTTTTGCTTTTGCCAAGTTTTTTGGGCTGGTTTACTATCCGGTTAAAATAGAATTACATTGTTCTGAATTTGCTATGTTGCAAATTTTAGTATTTTTAAAACTCTCGGGTATATAAAGTCATAGCACACATCATTGTTCTCATCTATGAAATAGCTCACTGAAGCTTTTCTGGACATGTGCATTGAGAAATCTGGGTAAATAGACATAGTCAGTTTCTGAAAGGAAAAGAAAAACAAAAGATAAAAAGTAAATATTGGCAAGGTTACACCAAACTATTTTTTAAAGCCTTTCATTATTAACTAGAGTGAAATGAACATTGAAACTCTTCTGGGAAAAATAATCAGTAGTACAACACTAATGATTTTTTATAATTTGCAGATGTAGAGAAGAATAATGGGTACTACTTTCTGGATATGTTTGTATTTAGGATATTCTAACGTAAGGTCACATCCCATGCTCTGTGTTCTCTTTCCTGTTCTAAATGCTGTTCCAAAAAAATTCTCCAGGCAGTAAACAAGCCAATGACTCTAATACAAATTATGGTGGATAATGACATGTATAGCACACAACATTACAATTACACTGCACACTTGGGATAAAAATGAAGGGAGTATTGCACAAGTAGAGAGTCACAAGTAAGCTCGTGGCTGTTTAGAAACCATAGCTGTCATAGAGGAGAAATTAGGAGTAAATTTACATAGGCAACAGTCCCATGTTATTAAATAAGAACAAAAATGTTACAAGGAGATGCAGGAGACCAAGACAGCAAATATTAGATTATTTTTTGTGAACAGTACTCGGGCCCAGATAAATGAAAGTAAAGCATTTAACTATTTTTGTTGCCACAGAGATGTTTCTTCAACTGCACTTGAGTATCTTCCATCTAATGGGCTGGAGTTTATTCAAAAACTGACTGCGCGCTTTACGTACTCGCTGAAAAGATTCCCAGCTCTGGAAAAGTTTGTCAATTTGATGGAAGCAAATTTGACGTACCCCAGCCATTGTTGTGCATTCAAAAACTGGGAAAAATCAAACGGGTAAGTTTTTGTGTCTGTCTATCACCTACCCCTCATCAATCCCTCACCATGTGTCTCTTATGATGATAAAAAACTGACCATCTTTCAGAGAAAGGGCATATCAAATAAAGCATTTACCAGATCAGGAGTCTCATGGGTGTTATCACAGGTCTAATTCCATACTTAGTTTTTACAAATTCAGGCATTCATCCAGTTTAAATAAATTTTCTCAAACCTTCAAACCTTTCTCCTTTTAGTTGTTTTTTTCTTAATGAGTGACTAATTGTATAGTGCCATACATTGTAGAATTATTTAAGGTAGGAGTACTGTCAATCCAACCGAGTCTTTAGAAAGTCCCTGTTCCATCAGCCATGCATCTTATTCTCCATCCTTAAAATTAAAATTACCTTTCTTCAAGAAATTCTTGCAAAATAACTTAAGGTCTTTGAAAAGTCCAAGTACACCAAATACAGTGTCTTTCTTCTATCCAGCATACGTTTCTGTTTTCTCTTCAAAGGAATCTACTCTGATATGTCATGTAGTCTTGTTTTGAATTATGTGCTGGCTGCTTTTCAAAGTAATTAAATATATAGTAAGTTTAATTATAATTAATAAAATGCAGCCCTTAGGTAGTATAAACAACTAACTTGGATCTAATTACCTAGGTATATTAACTAGAGTTTTCTGGCATTCAAGGGAGAGGCATTTAAATTCTTTTTATCCTCCTAAATGATCTAATCAAGGAAATACAAGTTGCCCTGTGGGTGTGGTTTGTAGTTAACTTAGAATCCTGTGATTTTACTGGATCAAATTGGAGAGAAGAGTTTCGGAGATTTTTCTTTTAATCTGTTCCAAATTCTCACCTACAATCTTAAAATATGAGTACCTGCATTGAGTCATCCACAGTAGTAAAGAGTAATTAAAGATGATATTTGTTTTAGCTTTTCCTATTTTATTCTGTCGCAAAAAGAAGTTCTGTTGTGAAGTCTAAACAAATAATCCTTGACAAACCTCCAGGTACTTAGAGATTTTAGGTGCTAAACAGCTGACTTGTGTTCTGATGAAATTAAATTCAATCTGAATTGATAGCCTTAGCCAGTGAAGAAGCAGAGCTTCAGAATACAGCTCTAAGAAGAAAGGCTGACTAAAATTTACATCGTAAGTCATTGTACTTCATTCTCCACAAAAAGTCCATGTGTGGAGCTGGGAAGAATTTGGATGAATTTGGCTGTGGTACCATTAGACAGAGTGCCATCACTAAAGTTTCTTGCAGGTGGATTGATTCAATAATGTGGTCAGGAACAGAAACATAATCTGTTAAAAACCTGTTATCTAGTAGTGAGGAAGTGATAGGGGGAAAAAAAATCACTCTGAACATAGTTGATTGTTACTTTCCCTTCAGACAGAATTCCATATCCATATTTTTATACAACTTTTTGAAGTCATGTGAAGCTCCAACAAGAAAAGTAACTACAGATTATGACTTCATTGCCAGCCAAGAACAAAATAAAATATAAGTATTGTTCTGAACATATTTAATTGGATCATTCTGACCCCCAATGATATTCTTTGTAGGCACACAAACATAATACAAGCATGACATCCTTTCTTGTTTTTGTTAATTTTCCATTTTTTTTTGCTTCATACTGCAGCTGCATGCCCTCTTGTCTAGCAGTATGGTGCCACTGCTATCTGTATGGTTTTTTTCTTTCACAGTACTTTTCAGGCAGAATTTACGTTCGCCTTCCAGTCATCTTCAGCTTCATAAACTTCTTTTTGCATGTTAATCAAAAGGTTGCCTAGATTACTATCAAGAATGCCAGATGACACTCTTTTTAAATATGCAAATTTTATAATCTACTTTCAGAAGTGAAGAACTCCATGAGTAATTTAGAGGATGGCAAGAGGTAGTAGGATAAGTAAGACACCAGATGTGAGTGTCCGTTATCAAGGTACCACCTATGGAAAGCACACTTGCCAATTCCAAATGTGGGGACAACAAAATGGGTACCAGTTTGACTCTTTGTAAACCCAAAAACATAATACATTGCATGAAATCCCTTATTTTTGATCATTTTCTCTCTACTTGCTTTATACTGAAGCTGCACAGTAGCATAGTAGTTAGCACAATGATTTACAATACCAGAGACCCGAGTTCAGTTCCCGTTGCTGCCTGTAAGGAGTTTATACATTCTACCTGTGACTGCATAAGTTTCCGCTGGGTGCTCCGATTTCACCCACAGTCAAAAGATAGACTGGTTGGTAGGTTATGTTGTGTCAGTCCGTGGCCTCCTCTTGTGCCAAGATGAGGACACCCTCAGGTGGAGGAGCAAAATGTTATTTTCCATCTGGGTACCCTCCAACCTGACAACATGAATATTGGCTTCTTCTGGTGAACACCCCCCTTCCTTCTATTTCCCCACTCTGACTTTTTAGTTCTTCTCAGCTGCCTATTACTTCCCCCGGGTCCCCTCCTCCTTCCCTTTCTCCTATGGTCCACTCACCTCTCCTGTCTCCAGCCCTTGACCTTTTCCACTCACCTGGCTTCACCCATCACCTTCCAGCTAGGCTCTTTCCCCTCCCCCCACCTTTTTATTCGGGCATCTTCCTTCTCAGTCCAGAAGAAGGGACTCAGCCCAAAATATCGACCATCGATTCCTCTGCATAGATGCTGCCTGACCTGCTCAGCTCCTCCAGCATTTTGTTTGTGTTGACCTGGTTGCTGGGTTAATTGGTCTTTGTAAATTGTCCCATGATTGGGCTAGGTTTAAATCAGGGAATTGTGAGGTGGTGTGGCTTGAAGGGCCAAATGGGCCTATTCCACACTGTATGTCAGTAAATCAATAAATAAAAAAACAATAACATCTGCCCTAAAACAATAGAACCTCAGAGTCTGTCTTTCAAGCTTAGTTTACTGCCATTATATCTGATTAACATACACAATGTATGATTCTGGGCACCACACTGGTCCCATAATTATCTACCTACAGCTTACAGAGTTGGCTGAGGTCCCCTGGAAAAGCAATGGCCACCCTTACTTTGAAGGTACTCTTTATCATTGGACCCTTTACACCCATAGCTCCAATATGGCATTAGTGGGTGTAAAGCAGTTGGGGTGACACCTGGTTTGAATTTTTTTTTTTTGCTAACTTTTACTTTTGCAAGTAGACACTATGATGTTAAGTGACAGATGGAAAGGGAAGAAAATGAACCTTTGGCAAATTTGGTTTAGGTAACTGCTTGTACACTTGGATGCCTTCCAGCATAATCCAAACAGAGAGGAGCTGCTTGAGTTGTCTTCCTCTCCTTCTTCCTCTTTCACCACCTCAGATTCTGCTGTTACTCACACTATAGCAATTGTCAAGTATGACCTGACATCAGTGACTTATTGCTATATGCATCAGACTACCATTTTGGGCATCCAGTCTGCAAAATACTACAGGATGTCTCGGGTGCCCCACATATTACAAGCATCTTTTCATTATGATCAGATTCTACCACATTTCACATTGATGAGGGCTTCAGCCACAAGTGAGCTGAGGCAGGGATCAAGTTAGGTGATGTCAAAGAAAATTGTTATCTTGGGAACAACATGGATATCTGATCCTGCAGTGAAATATGGCTTGAAAGTCTGAATTATCCAGTTCATGAGCCAGACAGTCATCAGATGGTTATTCTGACATCATTTAAATTGATGACTAGGGAACTGAATTTATAACACAGATCACAGATGATGTGTCCACACTTCACAGTATTTAGCTGAAGAAACAGAATAGTGTAAAGTTCATCCTGGGTGGCTTAGTTAAAACACTCATTTGTGAGAAGCTTGTGCCCCTGTGATGTGAAATTATTTTGCATAATCAGTTCATTTGTATTCATTTTTTATTATTCATTCAAGGGATGAGCACTCGAGGTTGAGCTACCATTTAATCATCCTTGAGAAGGTGTTAGTGAGCTGCGGCAGTCCCTGACGTGTAGGTACATACTCCCACAATGCTGCTCGGGGGCATTTCCAGGTTTTGACCCAGCTATAGTGAAGTGCTACATTTCTAAGTCAGGCTGGAATTTGGCTCAGAGTGTGCCTTAATAGTGATGATATTCCCATGCAATTGTCCTTATAATACGTAGAGTTTTTGGATTTGGAAGGTGTTGTCCAATGAGCACAAATTGCTGCTGCTACATAATCAGTGGTGGAGTGAGTGAACAGCTGTAATTAGGGTGCCTATCAAGCAGGCTGCCATGTCCTGTATTGTTTTGCGTTTATTGAGTGTTGTTGAAACTGCACTCATCCAGGCAAGTAGAGAGTATTTTATCAGTCTTGTAGATTATGGACAGGAGTTTGTAAGTGAGTTATTCTCCGCTGGACTTCTAGCCTCTGACTTGCTTCTTAAGCCACGTAGTGTATGTGGCCACTCCATTCAGTTTCAGATCAATAGTAACCCCCCCAGGATATTAATAATGGACAATTCAGCAATGGTATTACCATTGACTCTCCAGGTATTAACTGGATTTTCTCTTGTTGGATATTGTCATTGCCTGGTACTTGTGTGACATGAATGTTACTTATCACCTGTCAGTCTGGGTCCTGCTGCATTTGAATGGACTGTTTTGTTACCTGAGGCGTCTTGAAAGGTGCTGAACATTGTACAATCATGAGTGACCATCGCTACTTCTGACCTTATGATTGAAGCTGAAGATGATTGGGGACTCTGTCCTGAGGAACCCCTACAGAGATGTCCTGTGGCTGTGATGATTGACCTCCAACCACTACCACCATCTTCCTTTGTGTGAAGTGATTCCAATCAGTTGAGTGTTTTCCCTGATTTCTATTGACTCCAGTTTAGCCAGTGCTCCTTGATGCCAAAAACAGTCAAACACTGCCTTGATGTCATGGACTGTTATTCTCACTTCGAGTTCAGCTCTTTTGTCCACATTTTGTTCCAAGGAAGTAAGAAAGTCAGAAGTTGAGTGGAATCCAAATTGAGTTCCTCTCAGCAAGTTATTTCTAAGCAAGTACCTAAAATGGCCTAGACTTCAGTACTAAATTCACACTTGGACAAACATCTCCCATAACAAAAACATGAGGGCTATAGATAGGGTGAATATGCACAATCTTTTTCTCAAGGTAAGGGAATCAAGAACTTGAGGGCATAGGTTTAAAGTGAGAGGGGAGAGATTTAATAGGCGCTTGATGGGCAATGTTTTTAACCCAGGGAGTGGACAGTTAATGGAATGAGCTGCCAGAAGTTACACTGACACTTAAAAACCACTTGGACAGGTACATGGATGGGAATAGTTTAGCAAGCCAAATGTTAGCAAATGGGACTAGCTTAGATGGCAAGGACTAGTTGGGCTGAAGGGCCTGATTCTGTGCTCTGGGACCCTATGGCACAATGGAAGACAGCAATGTCAGAATTTTGCACAGGGACTATTTTTCTCTGTGGTTAGTCCAGCTTTAACCTGTAGCTAAAGAGAAAAATCATTAAAAAAGTCATTGCTTGAGCCTGGCATTTATAGTTTTATTGCTTTTAACGTTACTCTAATTTTTCCTAGATCTATTAAAAAAAGGTTGAGAAGTGCAAAGAAAGTTGCATTAACTTTATGTAGCTGAAAATCAAAACAGCTTTAGATTTCCAACATTATACAGTATTACAGACACAGTAACAATGGCAGTATGTGTGATTAGATCAGTTGTTGTATTAGAATAATAATTACCTTTTAATGATAAGTTAAACAAAGCAAATATGGAATTATAGAGAGGAAGACTTGAAGAAGTAAATGAGCAACCAAAGAGGCTAATGGATAGCAAAAGCATTTGCTCTGGTTTTGTTATATTGAGGCTATCTTTGGAAGAACATATAATTTATGGCCTTTTCTGTCCCTTCATTGCATGGTGAGCAAAATGTTGAGTCTTCTAATTAGCTTATGGTGGATGGAGAAAGGTATGAAATTATTTGTAGTTCTGTAATTCAGTGACATGTTAATATGGAACTGCAAGATGTATTTATTTTACTGTGGCTTTCCATTCTTTAAATAAAATTTACTTAGTAATAAACTACCTCTTCTTATCTGCTTATAGTTTTGGGGATGACTATTCTCACTCTAATCCACCGTCACAGAAAGTGGGACAATGGAGCATACAGGATTTTTCTGCTGGCACGAAGAAATACTCTTCCTCACAGAACTATTCATATTTCCCTGACAATCTTGACGATGGACATGAACAGTCAGAAGAAATCTATGAAAATGCAGTATCATTTGATTATGGATTTTGCCATGCCAAGGTAGACCTTGTCTGCACTCCAGAACCGGATGCCTTCAATCCCTGTGAAGATATAATGGGATACAATTTTTTAAGAATTCTGATATGGTTCATTAACATTCTTGCCATTGTGGGTAACTTTGTCGTTTTTACTGTTTTGGTGGTTAGTCAGAATAAGCTTACAGTTCCACGATTCCTTATGTGCAATCTTGCTTTCGCAGACCTCTGTATGGGTCTCTATTTGCTACTCATTGCATCTGTTGACCTGAGCACCAAGAGTCAGTATTACAACTATGCAATAGACTGGCAGACTGGTGCGGGGTGCGCCAGTGCTGGTTTCTTCACTGTTTTTGCAAGTGAGCTCTCTGTGTATACACTAATGCTGATCACTATTGAGAGATGGCATACAATTACCCATGCTATGCAATTGGACAGAAAAATACGTTTGAGGCATGCTGTTATGCTTATGTTTGGAGGCTGGGTATTCTCTCTAGTTGTAGCAATATTGCCACTTGTTGGTATCAGCAATTACATGAAAGTTAGCATCTGCTTGCCAATGGATATAGAAACTCCAGTTTCCCAGGGCTATGTTATATTCCTATTAGTACTGAATGTTATAGCCTTTATTATCATTTGTATATGCTATATCAAAATATACATAGCTGTGAAAAATCCTGATTTTGTTTCTAAAAGTAGTGACACAAAGATTGCCAAACGAATGGCGATACTAATCTTTACAGACTTTGTCTGTATGGCTCCCATATCAGTTTTTGCTATTTCAGCAGCTTTTAAGTCTCCACTTATTACAGTTACAAATGCTAAAATTCTGCTGGTATTGTTTTACCCACTGAATTCGTGTGCTAATCCATTTCTCTATGCCATCTTCACAAAAGCATTCAGAAGGGATTTCTTCATTTTGTTGAGCAAGTTTGGCTATTGTGAAATAAAAGCTCAGGTTTATAAAACTGACAACTCAAATTCAAGGAGTGGCACTAAAGAAAGTTTAGGTGCAGTAATCAAGCTAGCAAAATTTGATGAGCAAGATTTGCCAGCCAACACAACTGCTAAATATTGTTGCAAAGAATGTTAGTAACATTTAATATTTTACAGTCTCTTTCCTTCACCACTGAAGGTGCTATCTCATGTGGGCTGCATCTACAGGTATCAGCAACAATCTGGTACCTCTCCTTGGTGTCCATTTTATCAATGTGAGCCTTGGTACACTAGTTAAGGGTTCCAGAACTGAAAACTGATGTAGCAAAGAGAGAAAGGAATGCTGGTTGATTTTCCAGTTCCTAACCCAGGATAGCAATTTGCCAGATGGTAGAGTGAGTGAAGATTATAAAACATTCAAGTCTGAAATCACTAATAGATCCGTTCCCAATTGAATATCAGAATAATTTACAAAAAAAAGCACATTTTTACTGAAAGAACAAAAATAAGGAAATATTTTTTCATTAATACTATTTTAATGCACTTTACACTCAAGGGAGAAATGTTCACCTTTGGTTGTTAAAGCAGTTTAGCAGGTAGGCTACCCTCTCCTGCAGGGTAAGGTGGAATGCCTAACTGAACCTCATTATCATCTCCTGATAGAACTATGCCTGTAACAGGAAAGGAGTCAGGCAGTTACGCCAATGGTAAGTTACTGAGTGGGTTTGTACCTTCAGTACAAACTTAAGTTGACACTTCCCTTCTAGGCACATGAGAAGTACTCTTGCTCTTTCTAATCCCTTGAACAAAAGATCTTACCTGCTCTTATATGGCCTCATGATTACACATGATTCTGACTGTCCTAGCAATGACATGTAACAAATGGGACATATTAAAAAGTACTGAAAGAAACAAGGGAGTGGGGGAAATGAAAGATACTACAATTCCTGCAGTGTGGAACAGATTTGCATTTCTGTTGATCTGGTAACTACTTGATAAAGATTAAATTAAATTTCTGTTTTTAGGAACACTAAAACTGCAAGAAGAGGTTTTTAATTGGCACAAAGAGATTGTTCAATGGTTTTCAATACCAGAAGTGATAATATTCTGCAGTAGATATATTAGTAAGGGAGTAAATGAGCCTTGTGGGGTGTTGCAAATTCCTTGTTCAGCATGAGTTAAATGTAATTAACATAAATGGCAATACAGTTGCTATGATTACCTTCCTATCTATTTCTGTGAACACTAAAAGGGAAATTGGGATTAATCTTAGATTGGTGGAAAGAAACCAGGAAGAGGGTAATGAATTTGGATGAGACAATGTGATCACAATGAAAGACAGTAGGTTCAAAGGGACAAATGGCATTCTACTGTAGAATGTCTATTTTCATTCCAACTCGAAATGTGCCAGAATGGATGAGAAATCCAAACCGCACAGCATCTTAATTATCGTACAGCTTGCTTCAGTGTGGTTTGATAAAACCATCCTGGTAGTACTTAACTGATCAGATAGCATCAATGAGAAAACAGTTAATATTTTTGGTCAATGTCCCTTTATTAGAATAGGGTTTTTCCATCCTCTGATATAATTTGCATAACTTTGACTAGTGTACATAGATTTAATTGGACACCATAATTGCATCTTTTAATTAAGTGCATCATTGACATTGCCACAATTTTAAGGTCATAGTTCTGTGAATATTAACCAAAAAAACCTCAGAACTACAGCCTATTTGCTACAGTCAATATAACCACAGTGAAAGTTTTCGAAGGAACAGTATTTTCCACTTTTGGATTGAGAAAGCTTCCAGTTTTAATGGATGTTGTATATTAAGAAATCAAAAGACCTGATCATATTAGATTTAATATAGTTTTACTCATATAACTACACTCTAGCATAATATGGGAATTAGTGCTCTAAAGGGAGGTCCATGGAATCCTTTTGGTTAAACACATACACACCACCAAATTCTGGAATTTTAAGAGGCGTAATTTATTTACAGTGGGAATGAAGAGGCAGGAATTTGAATTGGAAAAATAGTATTTACATATTAATTCTGACATTGCAGTTGAAGATAGTTGTTCTTGGAATAGCAAGTTCACCTAAAAATAACAACGTCAGAATCAGAATCAGGTTTAATATAACCAGCACGTCATCAAATCTGTTAATTTAGCAGTAGCAGTAAATGCAATATGTGATAATATAGAAAAACAAATAAATAACAGTATGTATATTAAATAGTTAAATTGGGAATAGTAGTGCAACAACAGAAATTTTAAAAGCGAGTTAGTGTTTATTGGTTCCAATATCCATTTAGAAATCAGATGGCCGAGGGAAGAAGCTGTTCCTGAATCACTGAGTGTGTGCTTTCAGGCTTCAGTTCAGGTCCTTCCTGACCGTAACAATGAAAAGAGGGCATGGGGGTCCTTAATAATGGACACCACCTTTTTGAGACACCACTCACAAGACAATCATGATAGACGTCTTTTTCCAATAGTTTAGTTATTTCATTCAGATAAACCTAATTTAACATAATTACTAATTGCTTTTAATTATTATTCCAACTAATCTACTCTGCATATTGATATTCTGTGTGTGGAATTTCCTGACTTAAGTACTAATACTTTGACTTGCTTTACAGGGTGCCTCTTGGTTCTAGTCTAGGTGTTTTAACTAACATAAAAACAGAAAATGCTGACTTGAACATCAACTCTATTTCTCTTTCCATGGATGCTGCCTGACCTGCTGTGTTTCCAATAAATTTCTATTTTTATTTCCAAATTCCAGATTCTGCAATATTTTTATGATAATCTCTAGAAATTGATCTATTCTAGTTAATTGATTAACAGAACATGATACAGTTGAAACAAAATACTACAGATTTTGATTACTTAGCGACACTTTAAAATTCCATTTTTGTAAGTCCTGATGCATTTTAATCCAGATCCAATTAAGGAATACACAAGCTTCAATCTGTCAAAAGCTGGCAGTAGCATGGCTCAGGCCACTGAGATAAGGCGATGGTTATTTTTACAAGTTTGGAATGTTTCCTTATAAGCCAGAAGAAACACAAGTTTTCTTCCTGGGCCATCAAGGATACTATAAAACATACTAACTCCCTCTGAGCTGATCATTTACTACACCCCAATCAAGAACCTCCTGGTGAGCAACCCACTCCTCCAGAGTGCACAACCAAGACATCAACAAGGAAACTTGCAAACAAGTCCACCAAGTTATGTTTATGAACAGTGTAGTCCTTCAATACTGTAAGAGTAGCAAGTACTAAGAGTAACAAATGGGAATGTTGGATTACTCAGATATTGCTCAGTCCACAGAGCAGAACCATGAGGAATATCATAAATGGCATGGAATACTGGCATAACTACATAAATGACACTTTTCCCAAGTTCTGGGTAGGACTCATAGAACAATACAGCACAGGTACAGGCCATTCGGCCCACATTGTTGTGCTGAACTAGCTAAGAAGCAAATCAAAAACACCCAAACACTATCCCTCCAACTTACAGGATGTCCATATCCCTACATCTTCCTCTTATCCATGTGCCTATCCAAACATCTCTTAAAAGCCTCTAATACATTTACCTTCACATCCCCCCTGAACCTACTCCCTCTCACCATCAGTGCATGCTCTCTGGTGTTAGACATTTCAACCCTGGTAAACAGATATTCCCTGTCTGCTCTACCTATGCCTCTTATAAAGCTTTATCAGATCTCATCTCATCCTCTGCCACTCCAGAAAAAAATAACCCAAGTTTATCCAGCCTCTCATGATAGCATATGCCCTCTAACCCAGGCAACATCCTGGTAAACTCCTTCTCCAAAGCCTCAACATCATTCTTATTGTGGAGCAACCAAAACTGTAAACAATACATGTAGCCTAACCAGAGTTTTATGAAGTTGGAACATAACCTTTGACTTTTGAACTCAATGTCTCAACTAATAAAAGCAAGCATTCCTTAAGCCTTCTTAACCACCTTAGTGACCTGTGTAACCACTTTCAGGGAGCTATGAACTTGGATCCTAAAATGTCTCTGCTCAGCAGCACTGTTAAGGATCTTGCCTTTAACAGTGTACCATCTCCTTGCATTTGCCCTACCAAGGTGACAAATGTACATCATTTTTACCTGAGTTAAATTTCACTTGCTATTTCTCTGTCCATACCTGCAATTGATCTATATCACGCTGTATTCTATCTCAGTCTTCTACACTATTCAGAATTCCACCAATCTTGGAATTATCCACAAACTTATGACCCACACCTATATTTTCATCCAGGTCATTTATATACATCAGAAACAGCAGAGGTCCCAGCACAGAACATTCAATAGCAAACAGGCAGCTGGAAGTCCTGCCCCAAAGCCAGACTGACTATTTGAGATTTCCAACATTGACAACTATAATGTTACTGGTAGAATTTACTATAACCAATAACTTTCAGATTAAATACAAATAGGCAACTTCTTTAGATTTAAATATATTTAGAAACAATTCTTCAGTCTATTTACCTTTGGCAGAAATGTTAATTTTGTGGAAGCAGTTTACAGTACACAATAATGATACTCACAGGGGTCTGGATTCTGCACTTAAGAAATGATTGAAAAGGAAGTAACTAGTCTTGAAGTGTTTTGACAGGTTGGTAGACAAATGTACCAATCATTTTGCACACATTTAGACAAAAGAAGAAATAATTTCAAGATGTTCAACACAAAATCAGAATTAGAGAAAATAAGTTCAAGAAGCTTGAAAGAGTTTATGCAAATAACAAAATACCTTTATTTTGTTAAGTAGTTTAAATTAGGTGCATGAAGAATTATAGGCTGGAAAAAGTGAGGTGATGCAAAAGCAAAATAATATGGATCTGGAAATCTGAAATAAAAACCAAGATCTGTGGAAGAAGAAATTAACTTAATAGTTTGGATCAATGACATTTCATCATGCTGAGAGTAAAATTAAGATTCAGATTTTAACAACAGAAATGGGGCATAAGAACATGAAACAAATGGATTGGTTGCATTTGAGATTAAGTGAGAAATTGAATGGTTGCAGAACTAGATGAGGAGAAGATCAATCTAAATTAGAACCACCAGAATAATCATTGAAATTCCAAAAAAAAAACATACATGATGTAAATATGAAATGTAAAGATAATTGCTGGAATGTGTTGAGTCTAGAGGCAGGATGATGGGTGGGCTTGTCCCATGGAGAATACAGGCAGTAGTTTTGGAATGCTGAAACTTGAAGACAGTGCGACATTTCAAACAGAATATGAAAGAAATTTTGCCTAGAATAGACCAAGAAACTGAAGGCACCATGCAATTGAATGCCAACTTATATAAGAATCAAGTTTATTATCATCTTATATGACTTTAAATTTGTTTTCAGCTGCAGTATAGTCCAAAGATGTAAAATTAGTAAAACTCATAAAATAAATAAATAAACAAATGAATAAATAGGGCTAGAATGTAATAATGAGGAATTATTCATAGATCATTCAGAAATCTGCAGGCAGAGAGGAAGAAGCTGCTTCTGAATCTGAGTGTGAGTCTTCAGGCGCCTGTACTTAGTTCCTGATTGTATTAATTTGGGGGGCATGACCCAGATAGTGAGGGACCGTAATGGTGAAAAGTCACATCTTTGAGCCATATCCATTGTTTGTTCAAAATTGAAAGTAAACTTTATTACTAGGGTGCATACATATCACCCCATTCAATCCTGAGATTCTTTTTTCATATGGGCATACTTGGCAAATCTATAGAACAGTAACTGTAAACAGGATCATTGAATAACAAAGTGTGCAAATGCAAATATAAATAAATATCAAGTATGAAATAACAGGATAAAGAGTCCTTAAAGTGAGACCATCAGTTGTGAGAACACCGGAAATAAAATGAGTGAAGTTATCCCCCTTTTTTTGTTCAAGAGCCTAATGATTGAGGGGGGATAACAGTTCTTGAACCTGGTGGGGTGAGACCTGAAGCTGTACCTTCTACCTGATAGCAGCAGCGAGAAAAAAAAGCATGGCCTGGCTGGTGAGGATCTTTGATGGTAGATGCTGTTTTCCTAGGGCAATGTTTCATGTAGATGTGTTCAATGGTTGCAAGGGTTTTACCCGTGATGTACTAGGCTAAATCCACTTCCTTTTCTAGGATCTTCTGCTTTAAAGGCATTGGTGTTCCTAAACCAGGCTGTAATGCAGCCTGTCAGCACACATTACACTACATATCTATGGAAGTTTGCAAAGATTTTTGACAACATGCCAAATCTCCGCAGACTCCAGAGGAAGTAGAGGCATTGTTTTGCTTTCTTTGCAGTCATATTTCTATGATGGTTCCAGGACAGGTCCTCTGAGACAGTGACATCCAGAATTTAAAGTTACTGACCCTCTCCACCTCTGATCCTCCAATAATTTCTGGATCATGGTCCTCTGGGTTCCCTCTCCTGAAGTTTACAATCAGTTCCTTGGTCTTATTGACATTGAGCGAGAGGTTGTTGTTACGACACTACTCAAACAAATTTTCAGTCTCCCTCCTGTATGCTGATTCATCACCACCTTTAATACAGCCCACAACAGTGGTGTCATCAGCAAACTTGTATTATGGTGTTGGAGCTGTACTTACCCACACAGTCATAGTTGTAAAGTGAGTAGAGCAGGGGGCTAAGCACATATCTTTGTGGTGCTCCTGTGCTGATGGAGACTGGAGGAGATTTTTTGCCAATCCAAACTGACTGGGGTTTGCAAGTGAGAAAATCCAGGATCTAATTGTGCAAGGGGTAGAGTCCCAGGTCTTGGAGTTTACTGAATGGTTTTGAGGGGACGATGGTATTAAATGCTGAGCTGTAATCAATAAAGAGCATCCTGATGTATGCATCTTGGCTATCCAGATATTCCAGGATTGTGGGAAGAGCCAGTGAGATGGCATCTGCTGTAGACTTGTTGCTTCAGTAGGCAAATTGGAGCAGAACCAAGTCACCACTCAGGAGCTGATGTGCTTCAACACCAGCCTCTCAAAAGACTTCATCACTGTGGATGTAAGTGCCACTGGGCGACAATCATTGAGGAAGGTTACCACACTCTTCTTGGGCACCAATATAATTGAAGCCTGCTTAATACTGGTTGAAGAAGGAATGTTATCCAGGATACATGGAGAATTCTGTGCTACCCTTAAGTCAAATTCTTTGACAGTCACTTGAACTAGCTGGAATAGCCAAACAGATCTATTAACATCTTATCTGAGACTAACAACTGTAACAAGGCAACACTCCTTAGCAATTGCACAAGATTTTCACACTATATGTTCGTTTTGGGCTTTTTGATACACTGGCAAGATATTAACAATAATGCTAAGCTAAATATGGAAAGGGGCTCAAGAGAAAAATATTGATGACAGTCTCTCATGTAAGGATTTTCAAATTACTAAAGTGACTATTACACTTTCTACTTACTCACTAGAAAGTATTTACTAACTTTGTACAACAGAAATAATATTTTTACAAATTTAGTAGATGCTTTCAAGTAGGTGTACAAAAGTTGCTTGAAAAATGTGATCTCTATTTTCAAAATAGACACCGAACAGCAAGCATAGGAACAGGCCCTATGGCCCACTGTGCCAGTGTCTACCAAGATGCCACTATACCTGTATCCCTCTATTTCGTGAGTCTGTCTCATGCCTTTTAGATCCAAAGTCAATTATTCTGAAATTATTTCAGATTTTTTTTGCAAAAAATTATTGCAATGCATAATTCTATTTCCCCAGAGTTAAGTTTGAACATTATGATGCTTGTCAGTTTGTTTATTTCAGGGTTCTGGTAGTTCACTGGTGAAACTTAATCATTGTGTTAGTACAAAGCCAGATGGCAGTGTGTGTTCTGGGTAGTATGTAGAGACATAGAGAGGCTGAAGTGTTTAGATGAAAACATCACAGCTGATGAAAATATGAACAATATTATTCCCTTGGACAGAAAAGCAAGATATATTTAAAAAGAGTTAAATTTAAAGGTGTCAGTATTCATAGGGACCTGCTCATCTTTATCTATGAAGAAACTAAAATTAACATGCACATTAATCAAGCAATTAGGCAAGTGATATGTTAACCTTTATTTTAAGAGGATTCGAATAAGAGTAAAATTTTATAGCAGAGTTACTTACAGCTTTGGTAGACCACATGTACAGGCCTAGACACCTTATCCAAGGAAAGACAAGCTTGTAAAGGTTTTTCAGTCTGATAACCTATTAATAGGGAGGTTATTCTATGAGAGAGTAAGCAGACTGAGTCTACCATCTCCGAAATTTGGAAGAAATGTACAAAATAGTGCTCAGCAATGTATGATTACAACCAAGGGTTACAGTTTCAAAATAAGAGGTCAGTTATTCAATAATGAGATGAAATAATTTTTCCTGACCTAGGTAATCTTTGGGTTTGTCTACCCAAGAGGACAGTGGAGGCCTATTTGTTGAGTACATTCCAGTCAGCTGTCAATAGATCTTTGAATATTAGTGGAATAAATGGAATTAAGTAAATGGAACACAAAATACTTGAGGAACTTCAGTCATGAAGAAGGGTCTTGGCCTGAAACATTGACTGTTTATTAATTTCTATAAATGTCACCCAACTTGCTGAGTTCCTCCAGCATTTTGTGTGTGTTTCCAATATCTCCAGATTTTCTCATCTTAAGTAAATGGAGTTGGGGTAAGATCAGCCATGACTCTGCTGAATGGTAAATCAACCAGAAGGTGCAAATGGCTTATAGTTACATCTATATTTACATTCATAATAGTCTAGGTTTCTGCATATATACAGCTCCATAACCTCTAGTGTAATTTGAATTTGAGATTGCTTAATGTTACATGTCTCTTTATATCCAAACATAATTAGCAGGCACAGATTTAAATCTTAAGAGTCACAGCAGACAGCTTAATTTTGGCAGTAATCCCTCCTTGTTTAGATTGCAGTATTTTTTTTAAATTGCCATTATTGGAATTATCATAAGCATTGATCATCTCGGAGTTAGAAATCTTATCAAGTGCTGTGCTGGTGCAGCTGGTATCCAAAGGATAATTTCACAGACTCATTAAAGTGCCAGATGAGGACCAATATAAAGTTCTGTTTTTCTGAGCTATCAGCTCCACCTAATTAGATATGACTGTGTACATGAATTCTGGATATCAGGAGCAGTGATTATGCCAATATAAGGGCAGCTTGTAGAGTTTTACTCCTCGAATCAGTCAGTGACTGTGTTGCATACCCCCATTGACTTTTATTTGAGATCATGGAGAATGCCTTTAAAATACATGTAGAAATGGTATCAAAGACTAATAAATTAGTCACAGTTTCCCAATTCCTAACTATACACATACTAAAAATTAAGCATTAATGCAAGAATGTCAATAAAAAATAGAATAAATACCATGGAAGTGACACTATTCATTCCATATTACATGGTATTACTATTTAGTAATGCAGCTTGTCATGACAAGCTAGAACATTCCAACTTGATAGAGTGATCAATATGAAACAGTAGTTACAGCTATTCCTGTGTCTTTCATTCATTTCATATATGATTAATAAACTTTTCCCCCCACCAAGTGACAAACACAAATTTGCAAAAGAAAACAGAAATCCCCAAAATAATTAACAATATCAGGGTAAAATACTGAGCTTGTCATGTTAACAAATTATAACTAATGAACTTTGCAATTGCCTTTGGAGCAACATTAATTTTGATTGTGCAGGATGTGATATTTATTGGATTACAAATCATAACTTTTTGATATGAAAACTGTATATATTGTGTGTGTGAGAGGGGAGAGAGGGGGGGAGAGAGAGGGGGGGAGAGAGAGGGGGGGAGAGAGAGGGGGGGGAGAGAGAGGGGGGGAGAGAGAGGGGGGGAGAGAGAGGGGGGGAGAGAGAGGGGGGGAGAGAGAGGGGGGGAGAGAGAGGGGGGGAGAGAGAGGGGGGAGAGAGAGGGGGGAGAGAGAGGGGGGAGAGAGAGGGGGGGAGAGAGAGGGGGGGAGAGAGAGGGGGGGAGAGAGAGGGGGGGAGAGAGAGGGGGGGAGAGAGAGGGGGGGAGAGAGAGGGGGGGAGAGAGAGGGGGGGGGAGAGAGAGGGGGGGAGAGAGAGGGGGGGAGAGAGAGAGAGAGAGAGAGAGAGAGAGAGAAACACCTAACAAATTTTACCTAGTTAATTTGTTGCTTTTTTCTGGCCATTCTGAGAAGATTGTTTTTTTAAAAGCTTGTATGTTTTTTTAAAAAAAGCAAAATCATTTTGCAAATGTGATAAAGTGGCAGACTTGTACATTAAAGTCTGAATTTGTTAATGAAACAGTTAGTCATTTTTTAAATCCAAACAATTTATAGAATATCATAATCAGAAATTATTTTATGATCTGGTTAAAGAATTCATGAGAAGAGGTTCCCAAGGGCACAAAAAACATGTTCACAATTTGATTACGCCTTAAATGGATGCAATTTAACACTTTCACTTTACAAAGCATATACTTTTTAAATTTTGCACTTTTTTTGTTTCAACTCAAATGTATTAAGTTTAAAAATTTTCATATACTCAGGAAAAAAAGTCCACTATTAAATCCTGCCAAGGGAACAAACAAACTAATTGGCAATATACACTGTCTATAAAAAATGTGATTGATATTTTAATGAGAAATTCTGCCTTTCAGAGACACTCATTTATAGCACATCTTGTTGCTTAAACAAAAACATATGTTAATAACTATTGCAATTTTAATTGACGTGAAATAAAGTGATCACAAAGATTTACAAGACTGTATCCTAACATGCACTGCTGCTTTTGAGGGAAACAAAAAAAGGGGAAAAATGCATAAGACGGTAAGAAAGAATTTGTCTACAGTCACACAGGATACATGTTTTGCTGCAGGTTTAAAACATACTTTCTGATTTAGCTTGTGCCTGATATAAAAAATGACTCATAGTATCATCTATTTGGCCTTGGAATACAAGAAATAGGAATGTCAATCAGCACCTCAAACATGCTCCATCATTCATTAAAATTATGACTCATCTAGTCTTGGCCTTATCACCATTTTCCACACCTCTTCAATATACTCATCAACTATCTTATAGTTCAAATATCTGTCCATTTTCCCCCCTGATTATATTCAATAATTCAGCTTCACCAGCTCTCTAGAATGTAGAATTCCAAAGAGTCACAATCCTCTCGGGGAGGAATTTTTTACTTCTGCCTTAAACAGGCAATTCTTTATTCTGAAATCATGTACCCCATTTCCAGATACAGTCACGAGATAAATATCCTCTCAACATCCACATGAATAGCCCTAAGATTCTTAGGTTTCAATTAACTTTAATTTTTCTAAGCTCTTCCCCTTAACCTGTTCATATGTAAATCCCTTTATCTCAGCATTAACCAAGTGAACCTTCACTATGCTACTTTTGGAGACAACCTGTATATTAGTGATCTCAGCTTTGCCCTGTAAGGGTGTGTCAGGATTCAGCTTTTTTTTAAAATACATAATCCATGCAGCTTGTAATAGAGTACAATAGAGTCATAGCCAATATCATATGATTCTTCCCAATTATTTTCAATACTTGCAAGGTTACTCAGTATTTCACTAGACTTGCAGACCACTTTGTACTGCATTTTTTAAAATCATATGACTTCATTTAAATAATTTGTTTTTTTTCATTCTTCCTTCCAACAGGAATAACATAACATGTTCTCACATTTAATTTCCAAACTGCTTATCCATTCACTCACATCCTTTTGTAGGGTGTGCTCCTCTTGCTAAAACCACCTTTATGTACCATCATCAAATTTGGTGACAGTATAATCAGTATTTTCACCCAAATTATAAATAAATAGCTGAGATCCTACCAGCAACTGATTGCGAATCCAAAAATTGCCTATTTATTCTGTGACACATAAATGTACACGTACACACACACGTCATTCTGCTGTCATTGCACTAAGTATGAACACTTCAATGTCTTCCCCAGTATATTCTAATCCTAAAGGCTTTATGATACCTTTCCCACCATACACTTCAAATATTCCACTTCCTTGGTAATGGGGATGTGTAAATATTGTTTACTTACTGTATTTAAGGTAGATACTACTGCTTATCTTGTAATATGATTGTAACTATATTGTGGGATATATCATATTCTAATGCATGTGTAGTTTCAAGTTAACTTTGTGGGTAATTAAAAATGATACTTTTCTGTAAAAATGTTTTCTGGTAGATCTTTTTGTAAATATTGGTAGTTTTCTTTTTGCTTATTGTCCTAATTTTTGTAAGTTTCATTTTTTGATGCACCAAATAAACAGCCTTGCACAAAAGTGCTAAGCGACTACTACATTTTCTTTCTCCGATAATAAACCATGTATCATAATATTCCATTTTTTTATTTAGCTAAATCTCTATCCAGATGACTATATTGCCCCCCAAATGCTATAGTCTTATCCTGTGATCGATCCACCTTTCTTGCCCAGCTCTTTTTGTAATATCATCTTTGAAGTACAAATATATTACATCTAATATTTATATCTTGTTTTTATTTCACCAACAAGGAACTGTTTAGCACAATAAGATCATGTTGACCCTACTCAAATGATCATTTTTGAAATGTCCTGTTATTAAATTTAATCCTGTTGTTGGATTAAATACCCCTTGATATCTGGCTTTCCACTACACTCTTCTTGAATGACTGTGTTACATCGGAGATCTTCAAGTCCTGTGGTACCATTCTACAATTTTCTTACTGAAGTGGAGAACTGTCAAAGAAATCTGAACTAAACAAATACACTAGTCTAAAAAATTTTTAAGCTTCAGTATAACTCTTATAAAATATTATTGACATTTTGTAAACCTGTTAATAAATACTGAATTGACTTTGTTACTTACATCCTTCATTTCCAAGTAAAAATCTTTATGTTACAGCTCCATCTAAATGTGCAATGTATAATAATTTATAATAAATACTATGTATAACAGAACAGTCAATATAACATAGAAATACAATTGTATCAGCATGAATTAAGCAGTCTGTTGGCTTGTTGGAAGAAGCTGTCCTGGAGTCTGTTGGTCCTGGCTTTTATGCTGCGGTACCGTTTCCTGGATGGTAGCAGCTGGAACAGTTTGTGGTTGGGGTGACTCGGGTCCCCAATGATCATGCATGAAACATGATATACATTTTGAAATGGACAGAGCAGAATTCCCAAACCACATCAGAAATACTGAAGATAACATAATTCATGCATTCATGTAGGGTTATCTCAAAACTGATTTACCCACAGCAGCCAACCCTATCCACATCCAAATAGTATCAAAGGATCAGGGGCAGAGAAGATTAAACAATGGAAAGAAAGATCAAATTGGAAAATACAATTACATCAGCCTTCAGTGTATAAGAATCAGTTTTCAATAGGATTTAATCAAACTAACTTTGAAAATTGAGTAAGGGTATTAATAAGGGATAGTCTATTTAACATTAAAATAAAATAGCCCAAATGAAAGATAGATAATAAAATTAATAGACCTCAGCCAGGTCCAAGAATTAAATACAGTAAATATCATGCTCAGTGGAGTAGATACAAGGATACATTTTAAATTTAGATTTTTTTTAAAAAATCTGATTAATAAAAGATTTCAAATAAATTTGCAGATGGCTCCAATTTTAATGGGGATTTTGAATGAAGTTACGTGTTGCACTAAAGCAGTTCATTTAAATACACTACAGCATATTGGTAAGATTCAAACATTTTCTTCTTGAAAGTTCCATACCTTGCAAATGGACCTTTTTATGAAAGAACTGGATCAACTTAAATAAGCAAAGCAGCCATTTCTCAGTTTGTAATTGTGCTCCAAATACATGTTCTCTCATGATCTGGATTTGCACCCAAATCCCAGCCGCAGAACCAAGAGGGTGAATCTACTTTGCTATCTGTTATCATTTGCTTTTTCACAGAATTAAGCAAAAAGAAAACAATGGAATGCCACAATATCAAGTGAAGAAATTTGCGTTTTTATTTTGCTTTTGAGTACTTTATTCACTAAAATAAAACACAAATATAACTTTATTTTAAATATTTCCTAAGGTTAATGATTTACAAATGATCAAGAAATGAATCAAAACCAAAATGATCCTAACAATAGTATTTATTGGGGGGGGGGGGGGGGGGAACAGCAAATTATGGAGGAATGGCAAACAATCAACATGCATCACAACTCTAATGACATCTTCAATGCAAGATCCCAGCACTACTGCTTCTAAATGGACAAAAAGAAAATCGCAAATATGCTCATCATTTTATGTCAAGAGCAATCAAAAACAGATCAGTAAAGTAAGCAAAATATCAATGTATGCCACACCTTTATAGGAAATTAATTCCTGGCACTATAACAAAAAAAAGGTACTGGGACCCCTTAACTATTAGATTTCTGCTTCTTTGATCTAGCGCAGAAGGTGGGCAATATGCCCTCTTGGCAGTATGGCACACTAAAATCAGAGGATAAGTTAGGGGAAGACAAAAAGGAAAGAAAAACTAGTTTGAACGAAAGATTACATCCTCTGACAAAGATCAATGTTACAGAATTCCTTAGGGACTCGACTTTGAAAGATGTTCAGTATAGCATTACACAAATTAATTAATAAATATTCAGCATATTTAATTCAAAAACTGATGTCAGCTATGGAACAACTAATGTAGTAGTATGGATGGAATAGTACGGATGAAAAAAAACTGATCAGTCTGGACTTGCAGCAAGAAGTATTCCTTCATAGTCCACCCATAAAGCATGACTGATCGTAAAAAGAGCTCCCTAATAAGAAAACCATCATATACTTTATGGGCATTAAATAAATCTTCCAAACGTATGAAGACCAAATCCCTGCCAGTGGTCCTTTGAAGAAAGTACTCTAATATTAAAGAATGCTTGTGAAATTGACAGATGACATATAAATAAAAGTACATGCTAATTTTAACAGGTGAAAACAGGTTAGAAAGTACCTACTCAAAAAGTCATCTCTCAATTTGCACCCTATTCTTACTCAGTAGCTAGTAATTCTTCAAAAGACACTGTGTAATGGCATCCTATACATCTTTAAAATTTTATTTACCCACAAGATATAAAATTTTACATAACACTCATTTCCTTCTACTTATAGAAATCTTCTTTCAACTCAATGTATGCGGCACAATATAATCCATCTGTTTTCTTACACCCAAATATGTGTTTGTATTTTTTTCAAAACAAAAGATTCCATTATAGTTTGCCAGTTAAGTGACTTCTATTTTGAAGGAACATGCATTATAGCAGGTGTAATCAATTATACCGTATGTAAAATATCCATTAAATCAAAAGAATAACATTACGAAACATCTTTCAAACTAAACAATGGGAATGGGAAGTTGAAAGCCACCACCTATTCAAATCATTTGTAAATGTCTCTCACAATGAATGTCAAGCTGCTTCATTGAACTTTCTTACACCTACCATTCTGCATCCCCAAAGGCTTTAGAGAACACATAATCTCTCCCATTGTAGGTCATTATTCCATCCTTAAGATAGAATTTCCATTTGTTTTTACTCCTATGAATCTTGATATAAAAGAAAACAATGTTATCTGTTAGTCAGAAACAATATATCCTTCCAAATAATTGCTTTCAAGTAATAAAAACATGGCAAATTCATACAGAAAACATTGGTGCAGCAGAAAATATAAGTTTTGTCTTGAATAATGCAATGGATAGTAAATACTACAAAATCTGAAAATACACATTTGCTACTTCATATCTTTTGGCAGAATTGGGTGTTCAATCAAAGGACAACATCAAAAAACCTGTAATAGAAGTATAAGCAAGCTCACAAATGTACATATCATTTTTCATAGCCTCAATGTCCCCAAGTGTATAAAAGATAACTAATTTTATTTGAAGTGGTAGCTGTGGTTTGGTTAGTAAATGTGATAGCCAGACTGTGTTTATTAACCTCTCAGAATTTGTAAACTAAAATGCATAATTCATATGCTGGTGGGTTCAATGTTGGCATGAACTTCAAATAAGCTCCAACGATGGCAGACATTCTCAGTTCAATTATGGCGAGGTGCCAAACTATCAACATCGTTACTTATAATAAAATCCAAAATTGAAGCTGAAACTCTGTTTACCTGACATTGAGAAGACTACCATATTACTCGGTGAATGGATTCATTCTAAGGTAATACTTCTACTCAAACAAAACTAATGATGGGCTATTCTCCATTCATTTCATTTTCAGTGGCTAGGACTGGAATTCCCCTTTTCAGCTCACATGGTGACCATTGTAAATCTGCATTAAAGGATATCAGAGGCAGGCACTGGGATGTGAACAGAGTGAAGGAGTGAAGAGGGAGAGCAAGATAAGAGAGAAAGGAGTTGGAGAACAGACATGGGTGAATAGACCATAAGATATAGGAGCAGAATTAGGCCATTTGGCCCATCGTCTGCCCTGCCATTCCATCATGGCTGATCAAATTTTCCTCTTAACCCCAATCTCCCTTCTTGCCTCTGCCTTAAATATACCTAAAGACTTAGTCCCCACAGGTGCCTGTGGAAAAGAATTCCACAGATTCACTAACCTCCGGCTAAAGAGATTCCTCATCTCTGTTCTAAAAGGACACCCCTCTATACGGGGACTGTGACCACTGGTCTTAGACTCTCCCACCATAGGAAACATCCACTCCAAATCCACTCTGTCAAGGCCTTTCACCATTTCATAGGTTTCAATGAGATCACTTCTCATTCTTCTAAATTCTAGTGAATACAGGCCCAGAGCTAGATGCTCTTCATGACAAACAATTCAATCCTGGAATTATTTTTATGAGCTTCCTTTGAACCCTCTTCAGTTTCAGCACATCCTTTCTAAGATACGGGGTCCAAACCTGCTCACAATATTTCAAGTGAGGCCTCACCAGTGCTTTATAAAGTTTCAATATTACATCCTTAGTTTTATACTCTAGTCCTCTTGAGATGAACACTAATATTGCATTTGCCTTCCTCACTGCAGACTCAACCTGTGAAGTAAACATTTTGGGAATCCTGAATAAGGACTTCAAAGTCCCTTTGCACCTCACTTTTCTTTTGCATTTTCTCACCATTTAGAAAACAGTCAATCCTTTCATTCCTTCTACCAAAGTGCATGACCATACACTTCCTGACACTGTATTCCATTTGCCACTTCTTTGTCCATTCCCCTATTTTGCCCAAGTCCTTCTGTAGCCACTCTACTTCCTCTAAACTCTGTCCTTCCACCCATCTTCATATCATCTGCAAACTTTGCAATAAAACCATCAATTCCATCATTGAAATCATTGACCTATAATGTAAAAAGAATAGTCCCAACACAGAACCCTGTGGAACACCACTGGTCACTGGCAGCCAGTCAGAAAAGGCTCCCTTTATTCCCACTCTTTGCTTCCTGCCAATCAGCCATTGCTTTATCCACGCTAGAATCTTTCCTGTAAAGCCATAGGCTCATAGCTTGTTAAAAAGCGTCATGTCTGGCACTTTGTCAGAGGCCTTCTGAAAATTCAAATCCACAACATCGACAGATTCTTTTTTGGCTATCCTGCTTGTTATTTCTTGAAAGGATTCCAACTGATTTGTCAGGCAAGATATTTCCTTGAGGAAACCATGCTGACTATGGCCTATTTTATCATATGCCTCCAAGTACCCCAGACCTCATCCTTAATAATTGACTCCAACATCTTCTCAACCACTGAAGTCAGACTAACTGGCCTATAGCTTCCTTTCTTCTGCCCCGGTCCCTTCTTAAAGAGTGGAGTGACATTTGCAATTTCCCAGTCTTCAATCATATTGCAATCACTTTCATGGGTTGACTTTCATTTTCAAGGGTTCTTTAACATTTCAATTCTAGTTCATTGCACAACACCCAGTCCACAATAGCTAATCCTCTAGTGGGCTCAACCATGCGCCATCTTGTAGGTACTCTAGAAATCCTCCCTCCCGTAATCTAGCATCAACCAGATTTTCCCAATTGTTACAATCCAGCAACAATGAATATATGATTCAAACAGGGTTTTTATAACAAATAAAACATTTATTAAACACTGCTAAAAAAAAACCCAAAAAGTAAATAAACAACTAACAACTGGAAGTCAACTGCGATACGGCAGTTCAAACAGTTCTTAAAGCGAGAATGCGAAAACAGTTCTTAGAAGTGGTAATGCAAAAGTCCAAAATGATTTACAGTCCATTAAAGGAGAGGCTTTCTTTGATAATAAATTCTCTTTCGTGGAGTTACTGCTGTTCCCAGTTGAAGTATGCTATTCCCCGGAGGATTTATGATCGAAGGAAATAAAATGGCTTAAAGGCACTGACCTTTCTTTGACGAAACCTTGCATCCAACTCACTGCTCTTTTGGCAAAGCAGAAGTTAACATGGACATAGGTTACTAATTCCTCATGTGAAGATTAAGCAAAGGTCGAATCTGTTTCACCGTCGACATTAACTCTCTTCGATCTTTCAGCTTCCCGAACTTGGACGAACCTTCACTCTCCAACTTGATTTTAACTTGTAGTACGGTAGCAAAACTGCCGGCAATAACCTTTGACTTAAGGCAGAAAGTAAAACTCCACTTTTAAATAAAACTGCGTCATAACATCAGAATACGCAGCAGCATGGAGTCACTACCAAATTCAACCACGGACTGCCCATGTCACAGGGTGGGGTTCTCCTTTTATAACCGGTTGAAAAAACTATCACATGACCTCTCACTGGTGGGAAAATGAAATCACTCCCCCATCACAAGACCATTACCTCATGTCCAGCTTAGCTTCAATTACATCATGGTCATGTGACAGGTACAAGATACCCACGAAAACATAACACAATCAACTTGTACATGGAAGTCTCCCATGATTATTGCAGCATTGCCCTTTTGGCATGGATTCTATCTCCCATTGTAAATTGTAGGCAATATCCTTACCACTGTTTGGGGGTCTGTATACAACTCCAGTTAGGGTCTTTTTACTTTTGCATTTTCTTAGCTCTATCTACAATGATTCAATACTTCTAACCCTATGTCACCTCTTTCTAACGATTTGATTTCAATTTTTACTAACAGAGCAACGCTGCCCCCTCTGCCTTCTTGACTATCTTTTTGATACAATGCTTATCCTTGGACATTAAGCTCCCAGTTATAATCTTTCAGCCATGATTCCATGATGCTTACAACATCACACCTGACAATCTACAACTGTACTGCAAGTTCATCTATCTTATTCTTTAGAATGTGTGCATTCACATAGAGCACCTTCAGACCTATATTCACCCTTTTTGACTTTGTTGCACCACGCTAAACCTTTTGAAACTAAACTTTGTCTGAGGTCTTACCAACGTCTGCCTCCACAACCTCTCCAGTAATTACTCTGGCTCTCTGGTTCCCATCCCCCTACAACTCTAGTTTAAACCCCACCATGCAACAAACCTTTCCACTAGGATATTAGTCTCACTCCAGTTCAGGTGCCAACCATCCCTTATGTACAGGTCTCTTCTTCCCTGGAAGAGAGTACAATGATCTAAAAATCTTGGGCCCTCCCTCTTACACCAACTCTTTAGCCACAAACTAAACTGAATAATCTTCCTAGCTCTGGCCTCATTAGCATTTGGCACAAGTAACAATCCTGAGATCACAACCTTGGAGGTCCTGCCTTAACTCACTGAACTCCTGATGCAGAACCTCGTCACTCATCCTACCCATGTCTTTGGTACCTACACAGACCATGACTTCTGGCTGTTCACCCTCCCATTTAAGAATATTGAGGACTCAATCCAAGATATCTCATACCTTGGCACCTAGGAGGCAACATACCATTTGGGAATCTCATTCTCATTCACAGAACCTCCCGTTTGTTCCCCTGGCTAATTAATCCCCCATCACCACAGTGCGTCTCTTCCCCCACCCCCTTACTGTGAGTCACAGAGGCAGACTCAGACCCTACCACTGTGACTTTCCTCTGCTTGGTCATTCCCTTCCACACCCCCACCTGCACCCCACCCGACAATATCCAAAGTGAAATATCTGACGTTGAGATGGCAGCCACTGCCCCCTTAACCCCTTTCCCCTTCACCTCAGGTGCAACTATCTCTCTATATGTCGTATCTATCACTCCTTCTGTCTCCCTAATGATTCGGAGTTCATCCAGTTCCAGCTCCAACTGCCTAATGCGGTTTGTTAGAAGCTGCAGCTAGATGCACTTCTCACAGTTGCAGTGGTCAGGGACACTGGGGGTCTCCCTGCCTTCCCACATTCCACAAGAGCATTGCACTATCCTGCCTGTCACCTCTACCTAGCTGAGCAGACACAAAAGAGAAGAAAAAAAATTTGAGCTTTTCTTTCCCTGGTGGCAAGTAGAGGGGATTGGAGACAAAGAAAGGCAATGGAGAATGGGAATGGTAAGAAAGGAATGACGTTGCAAGATGGATATAGTAGAGGGAGCATGTATAAAAGTGCTGAAGAAAGTATGGACAACTGCATGTGTACATATACCAAACTGACTACATGTGACTACACTACATCTAGAATCTGGAACACATATAGATTGACATAATGGCTGATCCTTCCTATAACATAATTTCCCATTTAATATTGTTCAAGGTTTCACCAATATTGTGCCTCATGATACTCAATGTCAACAGGTTTTTTTTCAGGGTCCTCAGACAGAAAATTGGCTGACTGTGATAAAGCTCTGAATAGCAACAAATTCCGCAGATCCACAAATCTCACTGGTATACAAAGGACACACTGGGAGAACCAGATACAGTAGATGATCCCAACAGACTCATAGGGTGAAGTACTGATCAAGAGCGTGTTAAGTGTCATGTTTGTAGGTAGGAAGGGACTGAACAGTGGGGGGGGGGGTGCATAAAACTGAGTTGGCGTATGCAATTAAGAGTTCAGTGGGGTAGGAACAAGCAGAAACAATGTGTCTACCTGGACAGGCAGGTTTATGGATCTTGGACAGGAGGT
This sequence comes from Hypanus sabinus, assembly GCF_030144855.1. Lineage (NCBI taxonomy): Eukaryota > Metazoa > Chordata > Chondrichthyes > Myliobatiformes > Dasyatidae > Hypanus > Hypanus sabinus. Next base: position 28,774,873 of record NC_082717.1, read on the forward strand.
AGAAACAGGAGGTGTGGGTTGAGGGAACTAAGAGGTTGGTGGCGGTGTGGGAGGCAATGGCCTGGTGCTCTTTAGTGGAGTCCTGTTTGAGGGACAAGTATGAGGTGGTGTCTGACAGTTGCTGCTGAGCCTCAGCAAGGTAGGGGTCAGTCCATCAGACTACTACAGAACCCCACTTACCTGCCGGTTTGATGGTGAGGTTAAGATTTGTACAGACAGAGTGGAGAGCCAAGCATTCAGAAGGAGTGAGGTTGGAACTGGAGAGCGGAGTGGTGAAGTCGTGATGGTTAATGTCCCATTGGCAATGAAAAGGTCCAGAGCAGACAGAAGACCAGAGCGGGATGTCCAGGAATAGGAGGGTTGAAGGAGGGGTCATCAGTGCAGGGTGGAGAGTCCTTGCCAAAGTAGGCACAGAGATGGAGGTGGTGGAAAAAGAGTTCAGTGTCATGGTGGGCACAGAACTCACTTAAGTGTGGGTGCAGGGGTTGGATAGATTTTTCTGCCTTAACCATATATTGAACGCTTTACTGACATATTGGAAGAATCATTATCTGTTATATATCATCAATTGTCAGATTATTATTGTCAAACATGCGTTGGTCCTGAGGAAGCAGTCAGCCATTATTTTTAATCCCAACATAAAAGTTTAAGAATGCATACTTAAATGGGATACAAAAACATATATAGCCTAATAGGGGCACATTCAAATTTTCAAATTACATTCATTTCCTCCTCTTTTCTCTTTCTAACCATCCTATCAGTTTGCTTCCCTTCAGCAAACTTCCATGACCCTTACCACATTTCTCCCACCATCCTCAAATACCTCCCACTCCACCTAAATTCAGGCATCTTTTCCAACCCTTTCAGGAGTGGACAACCCCATCAGAAACATGGAGAGAGTTCATATCGCTCCACATAAATGTGTTACCATTTGGAAATAATATTTGGAATAATATTGAAGGGGAAATGAAAAGAGCAGCAGCACTGAGCAAGGAGAACATTAGATGGAAACATAGGTATTACATAGAAAGGATGCAACTATGGATTCCACATATCCAAGTTAAAAAAGTAAAACAAGATGCTTACAAGTTGTTTGGGATAGCATCCACAAGGAACAAACCCAAAGTAAAATTAAAAAGTGGTGTTGAAGGGAAATCAAATGGGATATAGAAAATCAAAATGTTCCAAGAAGTTTGGTAAGTTAGTTACAAATGGATAGAAATAGAATAGAAAACAGAGGATGAAGTTACAATGGAGATTAGATTAGTAAAACAGTAGCATACAACATCTGTAGAGGTAAAAGCAAGCAATATGAAGACAGTGAACAATGAGACTGTGGAAGAAGATCTAAGGCTGAGAGCATGGCTTGATGTTTAGAGGACAAAGAACACGAGAAAGGAGAGAGAATGTACATGAAGAGACTGCTAGAAATTAGCTAATATACTACAAGCTCAGGTCTTAAAGAATTGGCTTAAAAGTAATGTCACAAATTAGAAAACGTTGACTAGATACTTCTTCCATCTGTTGCAGATCAAACCTACCATTTCCTCATGCTTCTTCTAAATATCTACCACAACTTTCCATGTCAACCAGATGTTGGAAAGTCAACATGACCCCAACATTCTGAATCACTAATCTACAAAGAAGCTGACTAGAAAATTTATACAGCCCCTCTATTAAATTATATTTAATTTATTATTCTATTACATCTATTAGAAATACTAATAATGTATGACACCAACAATGCTATTTTATGTCATGTTGATATAGTCAGTGACTTATATTATTGAGCAAGTGACCTATTTAACTTGCCTGGTCAAAAGGTGTTCCACAAAGCCATAATCAAATTATGTTTGTTGACAGATTAGAAAAGCAAATATTGGGGAAGATGATCAGAAAGCCGCATAGTAAGGTGCCTTAAAGAAATAAACAGAGTGGCAGAGGTTCTGAAAGGAAGTATCAGAGCTTACAGCCTTGACATCTAAAACACAGCTAACAAATCAGGGAAACTTGACAGGTCAGAAGTAGAAGTTGTTGGTATCTGAGAGTTGTACAGTTAAAGAAGATTCCACAAAATGGATTTAAAAAGGAGAAACTTAAAATTAATGTACTACGGTAGATAAACAAACCAATATATACTATTCCAACTATCTTTCCTTTCAGTTAGTCCTGACGAAGGGTCTCAGCCCAAAATGTTGACAATGTTTCTCCTTATAGACGCTGCCTGACCTGCTGTGGTCCACCAGCATTTTGTGTGTATTGCTTGAATTTCCAACATCTGCAGATTTCCTCATATATCCTAAATTGTGGTTTGATAAAAAAAAATTTGGTTCACCTCAAATCTTCAATGGTAAAACAAAGGAGGTTGACCAAGAGTATGCTGGATAATTCAAACATTGAGGCAAAAACATTCAACGATTCTGGTCAAGAAAGTGAGATTGAAAAGGGGCAGTAGTAAAGTACAGGTGACCCATGTTATTTGGAGGAGGCAGTGGCTGCATTGTAAATTCTGTAGTCCAAAAGACCATACTGCAGTAGTTGTATGTATTTCCTTTATTTAAAAGGGAGAGGTACGATGGTGGCCAATTTGAAAGACCTTTAAGCGATTTGAGGATGTATTTATTTTGAAACAGATAGCTTCAAATCTTTGCACAAAAACTGGCACTAAAAACAGAATTAACATACAAGAATCTGAACTGCCAATATTTTCTGCTACCTTCCAAATGAACTGGATAATTTATCATTGTTATGGTTGTTATTAAATAAAGCAGAATCAATGTTTGATGGGTGCTATAAAAACTGAAAATATTTCACTGATGCAGTTATACTGTCATAAATATTCCAATTATTCTATTCCCCCCCAAATGTTACTTTTTCTTTCATGACCCAATAAATAGTTTAGAGATTAAATAGAGAACCAAACATGCATTCTGATTTCATCTGCCCATACAAGTTGAAGGGCAGCCAGTTCTGCAAAATCTCTTGTGCTTAAGTTTCTTTTTAAATTCTTTTTCCTTCCTTCCCAATGAATAAATGCCTGGTTTCTTTTTCCACCTTGACTAGCAAAAGTGATAAAATTGGGAATTTGTTAACAAACATTGGGTCATAAAATGACACCTTTTTTTTAAAAAAAAACACTCAACCACTGACCATTATTTTTAAATTAAAATGCAAACTTTGAAGCAAATATGAAAACTGAAATAAAATGCAGTATTTAAATGAAGCAGAAGCATTTACCTTATCATACTGGCAAACCATTACATTTTCTGTATCAAATAGATCAGGCACTTCCTGTTCACTCACATCATCTCCTGAATTTAAAGGATCCTTTGGGGGCAGGGGGAAATAAAAGTACAAAAATTAATCCATCCTCCATTGATTCCCAAAGATTAATCACAAATGAAATTTCCGAGAGCTATTTTTAAGAAATGGAGTATGTTTAGATCAAGGTCTCCAGCTTATAATCAAGATTGGAGAGTAAAAGGTAAGAGGACTGCATTATTTGGAGCCTGAGGTGAACTTAGTCCTTCACAAAATTTTAAACAATACTTTAAATCTAATCACTGTGCAATACAAAGGGAAAAACAAGTTATTTAGCTGTCTTAGACATGAATACTGCTTAGCAGCCAGCAATCTTTAATGACTGATTATTTCATATTTTTCATATGAAAAGCAGCAAGTCCTTACAAATTAAGACAGCAAATCATCTCAGGCACTAACCCAAAAGAAACAGCAAAGAAAATGCAAGAGTATTCACAAATTCTTGCTAATTGATATCTCAATTAGGAAGACCTTCCTCCCGTCATAAATAAGATCACAATGTTACACAAAAAAAATCTCCAAAGTCAGCAATGTGAAAGAAAAATTGTTGCTTCATCCATCTCTGGGGTAGGCAGTGGGTGATACAAGATTCACATGTTAATGTGATTAACTGAAGAAATTCAATTCTATGGCAGGGCACTTACAAAGATTTCAGTGGAGGAGTAAGACAAACAAAGACATATGGGCGCCTTCCCTATTATGAATAAAGTAATTATTGACAATTTCAGGATTTCACATTAAACTACACATATGCATCTCTGGAAGCTGCAATCAGAAAACATACAATTTTACCACTCTTACCCCAGTTCAGGCCTATAATTGTGGAAGTAGAACTAACTGTTATTTGCATCACATTAAACTGATGGTTCCATGTACAGTTGCTGCCTATTGCTAAGGCATATTCCAGTGGAGTTGGGGAAAATGAAAACCTTTTACGTTCTGGCTGAGACTGACAAGAGGTCAGTTGTTTTTTTTTTAAAACTGTAATACAAGTCTCAAGAAGGCATAAAAACATTACATTTCATGAAGATAACTTGTACTAACCTTTTTTGGGAAGGGGGGAGGAAAGCGGGAGTAGAGCAGCAATGTGTTGAGAAAATCTGTTTACATAACAACCACAGAATTGTTGACAATCAAACAGTATGATAATGATCAGAGGCAATTTTGCTAACCAAAAGCATTAGGTTTTTCCAGACTTTAAATTAATTCCCTGAAGTAGATTCTAATATTTCTTGAAATTGCTATCTGCATGAATTAAAAATTATTACATTCAACTAAAATTTTAGGACAGCTAAGACTATTTCAGCACTCTGGTGTATGTGTGATGTATTCTAGAAAAAACTAAAGAACTAACATAACATTCTGTGCCATAGTAACAAAATGATTGTAGATCACCATTTCCAACAATCTTCAAATGAACCCTTTTGTAGGTCTTCACCTCAGGCCAACACTGAAGCTCCAGGTCACTTTCATTTCTCAACTCAGTCACCCATGTGACCTACATATTATATCATACTATCTGAAAACACAATGGAATGCCTTCAGCAGTCTGCATCACAATCTTAAAACACAGGAGGAAGGAAAAGTATAACACATTTATTTTTAAATCAACTAAAAGATCTTGTATAGATAGCGGAATAGTTACACACACATTAAAACCTTTCATTGCAGAAGAACACGCACTGAAGTCAAGATGGCCTGGATGATTACCAGAAATCAGTAAAATGCCTGTGAAATATTACTTTTTAAGCAAAGAATGTTTTTCTTTTAAAACTCCCTGCCTAAACAACAAATTCTTCCAAACTCTCATCACTGATACATTATTAAAAGTTACAACCCATATGACTGCATACTAAAGGAATGGATTCATAAATCCATGCATTAAACTTGAAGTATTTGATAATGTAAAGGAATCCAACTAACTCGCTTAAAAATTAAATCTATCTAATACATTATAGACAATCCACTGCTATCCAAAACACCTGCAAAACCTGTTCACTTTCGAATGCCCCTCAATAGTCAATGGTAAAAAAATTTTGGTGAAAGGCTCCAATTTATCTCTATTTTGTACAAAAGCAAAACTGAACACAAGACTAAAATGTCAAAAGAGCTATTTGTATCAAGCTTTTTTTAAACCGTTCCCAATATAATTATCACAAAAACAAAAAAGGTAACTAATTATATTTTTCCATTATTTTCCATATTTTTCCATGTTTGCATTATTCAGTCCAAAGCAGAGGGGTTTTAAAGGAAAGATCATCTTTAAATATAAAGGTTCTAATGTGTCCCAACATACCTCAAAATATCAAGAATACTAAAGTTTCAAATTTACAAACACCTAAAGCAAACTGATTGAACAAAAATATAAAACAATTTTCTACCTTTAATTTCTTAAAAGAGTGCTGTCAAAAACTTAGCTTCCATTTTCAATAGAAATGTTTGAAAAGTACTACTGGGCTAAAAATAATACAATCATATCACAGGCAGCAACCTTTCACTGCCTACAGTTATTAAACAGGACAATTTTTTGTTCTGAACAAAGTTATAACTGAATGGGAGGAAAAAAAAATCACTCATGTGCATAGTGGATGTAGAGGTCAATAAATAAAAAAAAATGTCTGGGGGACCACACAGGATGGAAATACTCCAAGCAAAAGCGCTAACTATACAGACAACAGGATTAAGATCAAAAGGCAGGAAAAATACATGAGAATAATAATAGTCCATTGTGTTGCTCTTGCAGATTCGGGTCTGGATTTTCAGATTGCGGTTATCTCATTTCATAACATAATATAAAAACAACACTAAATATATAGATAGGTCACCATTCATTGTCAACACCACATTAGCAAAGAGTGTTGAAAGTGTACGATGGGAGACTGATAGAAGTAGTAAAGAGAGAAAAGAACCAGAGGATTTCCAAACAGGAAGACTACAAAATATTTTTTAAAACTGGAGAATTCCATTCAGGAGGAGAACTGCTGTAAGAATCAGAAGGTACACTGTTCAAGACAAACAAGAATTCGTTAGTGTGATGGGCTATTTGTATTGCTACCTGATATTAGGCTACCAAAAAACCTCAAACCATTAAAAGCTACAGTATGTTGAAGTATTATTAAATAAAACAGCTAAGCATTTTAGAATTAATAAAACAAGAGTCTGATCAAAGATCGGTATTAATGTTGTGACCAACACACAGAAATGTAGGTTAGAGCAAGTCAATTCTTACATTGCCAGGGGACTCAGGGAAGATACTGAAAGTTAAATTGAATATGTAACAGTTGCTGATAAATCTGGATAAAGACAGACATTCATTTAGAGCTGCAGATCAGGAGTATAACTAATTTACCAGCAAGTAAAGACAGAATATTTGACATATTTACTTCTTCTCTGGTTTCTTCATTTGGTTGTTTATCACTGTCATCACTGGAAGACTCATCACTAGAACTATTATTTTCATTATAACCTTCAAGGGCTTTCAGGTCTTCCGCATCAATAATCCCAAGAATATCATTTTCTTCCACTTCTCGTAGATTACCAATTTCTTCATCAGAAGAAGTGTCATTGGTCCCATCCAACTGTGGGACAGATAATGTTTCACCCATGACTTGTGGCTCCTCTGAGGCTGCTGTAACCATTAACATTGCCTCATTAACCTTAATAAAAAAACAGCAACATTTCATTAACTAAAATATAACAAAATTAATAATGTGACAGTAATATTAAATCTCCTACTAGATTAACGTGTTAAAGATTAGTGCTTAAAGACAATTACATTGTAGAAAATTCTTAAGTTGCCTGATTCAATAATTTGTATTCTTCGTGGAAAACAGAGAAACTTTGAGCATTTTTATTAATTTTGGTTGAAGTTATATATTTGAGGAACTTTTAAGAAGCAAAATCACTGAGAAAACTCAGGCAAACTAGCAAAATAGTAGAAAATAGGTATATGCAGCAACTGTAGGATACAACCATTCAGCATTAAAGTTGCTAACAAGTATGGCTTTATTTGTCATTTAACAAAATAGTCTCTAATTTCAAAGTTTCAAAGTAAATTTATTATCAAAGAATGTATAAATTATATAACCTTGAGATTTGTTTGCTTACAGACAGCCACAATGCAAGAAATCCAAAAAGAACCCAATTAAAAAAATAAAGACCAACACCCAATGCACAGAGAATGAAAAAAAAACACAAATCATGCAAACAGAAGTGAACAACAACTGTCTGAATCACAGTGAGTCCTTAGATTTGAACCCCAGAGTAGCCCAGAGTAGGCCCAAAGCCTTGGTATCAGTTCATATTAGCAGGTATGAAACACAGTAGTCAGGGCAGTGTTCATAGCCTCTGCCAGGTACAGAGACAATTGAACATCACAGGAGAGCAAGCAAAATTGGCTCTCGCCTCTGATCCCGACCCCATCTTCCAGTTTATCTGGACAGACATTTAAATTGTCCAAACATCAAACCATACCGCACACTAGGACCTGGGCAATGCTGCAGCAAAAGTCTCCAGGCCTGGACCTCGCTGCCCAATGACTTGCCTCAGGCCCAGATTTTGCTGCCCAGCCTGAAGCCACCCTTAATTTTTCCAAATTAACTCAGCACCCCGAGTGATCCAACCTTGCATCCGGGCCAGTTCTACGGGCATTGGAACTCCTCTGTCTCAACTTCACCTCTCCAAATGGTTCACTCCATCTGCGTCAATTCAAGGCAACACACTAACTGTCACATCTTACCTTCTTCAGACCAATGACCCCACCACTGTACACTAAGCCACCATTTCACTGTGCACCATCTTCTTCTCTGGGGGAGATTTTCTCCCATCATTAGCTCCATGTCATCTTTTACTCCAACTATATGCACAACTTTTTCACCCGGGATATCCTGTCTTTGAACACTGCAATCTTGAAGAAAATAATTCTTGAATAGGGAATGCAGTTTAGTGATCATTCAACACAACCATTTCCTATGTTGCAGAATAGTACACTATAATTTTTTTTTACTTCTCCCTTAATCCAAAAAGGTCAATGTTTGCCTTTTGATTAGAAACGTGGGGGAAAAAAATCTTTATTTTAGTCCTTCGTAAGCATCTATATTCACCTCTCCTTCCTGAGCATTGAAATGTAGTGCAATGATACACAATGGCATTTCTAATGCCTCAACACCTGATAATTTGAAAGAAGTGTACAACATTATGTATTAATTTTTAAATTTTACTGAACAATTGTCTTAGTACTCGTACCTGGGGTGCAAACTGCTGAACCGCATACCGATCAGAAACACACTGCGATGTATTCTTTCCTTCATTTTGCACAGATGAATGATTTTGAAAAAAGAGTGTACGTGCTATTGGAATTCTCTCTGAATGTTCAAGCTGGCTTGAGGCTGCTTGTTCTTCCAAAGATTGCTGTAACTTTGCTGGTTGTGTGGATACAAATTGATGTTGAGTTATTGATCCTGTATTTGCAATGGGTTGCCTCTGAATAATTAACTGAGGCCCTGTTTGGACTGCCATCCCAGACTGCTGTAAAACAACTTGCTTCATTGCAACCTGTTGTTGAACATACACATTTCGTGACATGCCAGGTTGTTGCAGAATGGACTGGCCAGCAACCTCAAAAGGCTGGTTTGCCAACAACCGCTGATGTGAGGAAACCTGATCTGAATTGGAGTGCTGTATCACAGATGTTTGATCTTGAGAGGTCTGTTGAATGACATGTGTTTGTCCAGAGTTTTGCTGGATGAGTGCCGTCTGTCCTGTAACTGTGTTAACTTGGCGAATGATGTGGTGAACAGGCTGCTGAAAATACTTCTGACCAGCAGGACCTTGGGTTACCATAACTGGTACATTGACTTTATACATATGACCTGAAAAATAGAAAGATTAAAACAAATAAAAAATCTGAGCGAATATTAAGAATAATAAAGAGGAAGATAGTACTAGAAAGAACAGTCCCAAAAACACCTTAGCAGACTAAATAGCACCATTCTAAATAGCATCTTCCATGACTCCAAGGACAACAGGGATTTCTAAAATACACAAAATAGAAGAACAACTAGCTGGGATTTTGGACACAAGAGGTACAGCAGATATTGAAAATATGGAGCAACAATGTACCGGAGGAGTTCAGCTGGTTGGGCAGCATCTAAGAATGGGAATAAACAGTTGATATTTTGGACTGAGACCCTTCATCAGGGCTGGAAAGGAAGAGGGAAAGAAGACAGAATAAGGTGTGGAGGGGGTGAAGTAAACAGCTGGGAAGTTGATTGGTGGACAAAATAAAGGAATGGAGAAGGGGAAATCTGACAGGAGAGGACAGAAGACCATAGAAGAGGAGGGGGAAAGAGCACCAAAGGAAGGTAATAGGCATCTTAGAGAAGGTGTGAGAGGGTAACAAGAATTTAGAGGGAATATTTTGCCTCCATGCAAGTTAATGTACTGATCCATGAGCACCATACTGCTCATTGCGGCAGGTTTCTGAAATATCAAAAAATATTATTCATAATTAAATGAATCAAGTACAAACATTGCACAGTTATAAAACCAGTGAAAACCAAGCATTATCACCTCTAATTATTGCAAACAAAAACAGAACTTAAGTTTAATATCGCCCATAGAATAGATGAATTTAAAAAATGATGGCCAGTAACTAAAACTATACTCTACTGTATACTAGCTGTCAATGACTGTAAAACAATTCTAACAGTTAAGTATTTCAGATAGTCAGTGAAATTTAAAACAAGTAGATGCCAAGTATAATTAAAACATTAAACAGCAATTCAAAATACTAAAATAAAAAATAAAACACTTAATCACCCAATTCACTACTCCCTGATGAGCAGCACTGCAGATAACAAAGCTGTCTCTTAGTTTTAGTGACCTAGTCTCTGTGTGGTTCATGCAGATTCCCCCCCCCCCCCAATATACTCAGGTTTCCTTCCATATCCCAAAGACCAGCCGTTTAACTGGATAATATAAATTATCCTTAGCATAGGTGACTGGTTTGGAGGATTAGGTGTTGTTCAGGATAATGTGAGAGGGATGTTACAAGGGAAATAAGTTGGGGCATTGGATTACTCTTAATAGCCAGTATTGTATTGATGGGCTGAATAGCCTTGTGTCATAATGAATATTAAAATATAAAAACAAATTAATTCAACAGTATTGTCCTTCCTCTGCCAATTCTCATTAATCCTCAGAAAGTCACTGTTTTGCCAGTGGGCCTCAAAATAGTTAGCAGCAGATCAGACAGTGAGATACACTGAGCTTCAGGACACTTCAGATTTCAATATTTGTTCACATGCACCAGGATTAAACTTCCAGAAGCATAAATGTTTGATGAATACGATATTAGCATTAAGCATTGATAGCATTCTCTCTTTTTGAAAACTAAATGAAGATTTATTGTTATAACAAAGCTGGTTCCTTAAATTTAAATTTGTTTCATTTAAAGCATCTCAAACCTTTTACACTTCTATGGCTATGCAAGTTTGCCATTGATCATTCATTTCTTCAGCCAATTTGTTTTCTTCACAACCCTCTCTTATTTTCTTGTCCTTTCTTGGTAGTTTTTGTTGTGTTGAATACATAAGTATTAAGGATGAGGTCTCAGGGTACTTGGACACAGAAGATAAAATAGGCCATATGCAGCATAGTTTCCTTGAGGGAAAATCTTGCCTGCCAAATCTGTTGGAATTCTTTGAAGAAATAACAAGCAGGATCAACAAAGGAGAATCAGCTGATGTTGTGTACTTGACTTTCAGAAGACTACTGACGAGGTGCCACACACGACACCACATGAGCCTATGGTACTACAGAAAAAAATTCTAGCATGGATAAAGCAGTAGGAGGTAGGCAGGAGGCAGTGGGAATAAAGAGAGCTTTCTCTGATTGGCTGCCGGTGACCAGTGGTGTTCCACAGGGGTCTGTGTGGGGACGGATTCTTTTTACATTATATGTGATGCACCATCAATAACTCTCGGAGACGGGAGGTGAATGATAGGCTTTTTATTAGCTGCAAGAGACAACCACACAACATCCTGGAGACTGAGGGAGGAGCAGTGCCTCCAATCGCCTTTATACAGGGGTCTGTGGGAGGAGCCACAGGAGCAGTTAGCAGAGGGGCGTGTCCAGACAGGTATATGTAGTTCACCACAATATGTCAATGATTTGGATGATGATATTGATGGCTTTGTTGCAAAGTTTGTACAGGATATGAAAATGGGTGGAGGTGCAGGTAGTTTTGAGGAAGAAGAGAGGCTAGAGAAGGAGTTAGATTAGGAGAATGGGCAAAGAAATGGCAGACAGAATACAGTCAAGAGAAAATCTGCAGGTCCGAGCCACACACACTAAATGCTGGAGGCACTCAACAGGCCAGGCAGCATCTATGGAAAGAAAGTAGAGTCGACCAAAGCCCTTTAGCATGACTGGAAAAAAAAAGCAGAGGAGTAGACTTAAAAGGTGGGGGTGAGGGAAGAGAGAACCACCAGGTAAATAAAGTGAAACCTGGAGGGAGAGGGAAAAAGTAAAGAGCCGGGAAGTTGATTGGTGAGATGAGGTGGTGTGAGAGAGGGAAAAGACAGAATACAGTAAAGTACAAGGTCATGCACTTTGGGAGGAGAAGTGAAAGGGTTGGCTATTTTCTAAATGGAAAGAAAATACAAAAAACTGATGTGCAAAAGGACTTGGGAGTCCTTATTCAGGATTCCCTAAATGTTACTTTGTAGGTTGAGTCTGTGGTGAGGAAGACAAATGCAATATTCGCATTCATTTCAACAGGACTAGAATATAAAAGTAAGGATGTAATGTTGAAACTTTATAAAGCATTGATGAGGCCTCACTTGGGATATGATGAGCAGGTTTGGACCATTTATCTTACACAGTATGTGCTGAAACTGGAGGTGGTTCAAATGAGGTTAACAAAAATAATTTCAGGATTGAATAGCCTGTTTTCTGAAGAGCGTCTGATGGCTCTGGGCCTGCATTTGTTAAGAATGATTTTTGGGTTTAGGACATATATATTTAACAATTGAGTTTAGCTACCAGTCTTCATGTCTGAAAATGTATTGTGCATTTAATATGGAGTGCAGCTCCTAACAATGGGTTCTTAAAAGCTATGAATCCCAGTCCAGAAATACTGATTAAGATTCATTTCGATGTCTGTGGTGTGGATGTGAATCAGAAAGTGTGAAGGTTGTATGTAATTTCAAAGAAAACATTGTCCATACGTTGTAAATATGGAGTTGTCCTTTGATATTTGGCACATAAAATATCAAGCACCACGTTGGGCCAGCGAGACCTTTCCACCGAAAGGGTCTCCATATAATGCCTGCTTTTCCTTGTTTTGTCAAATAAAGAACCTGCTTTGTATCTACCAGTAATTTTCTCTGGTGATTTCATTCAAGCAACAACATTTGGTGTCAGGAGTGGGATACCTTCGTGACCCATCATGTGGCCAGAGATCTAAGTGGGTGGGTATTCTTAAAAATTAGCACTCACACTTGCATCTGTTCGGATCGGTGGTACACAAGGTATCATGAATGTGGAAAACAGAACTGGTAGATATAAAAGTAGTGTGTGCCCCTGCATGCGTGTTTATGCAAGACCCCAGAGTGGGGGTGTGTATACTCATTCGGGGAGCTGCATTTTAGTGTACACGTTTTGCGAGTGATGCAAAGTAACACAGCAGGCATCATGAGTTCAGGTGTTCAAAAGTGGCAGTTCGTAGAGTACACATTCTGCAGTTTTATATATGTGCTGTTTAACTGGTATCCGTTTCTTATATTTTGCCTAGTGTGGGAATTAGTGTGGAGATATTCCAGGGAAGAGGTTTTACCCAGATATATCTGTCAGGATGGCACCTATTGAGGTCAGGCAACATCAGGTACTGATTTGTGCCACAAGTTCACTGACCTTTTTTGAATACTACAGTCATTCAAATAAAGTGCCCTTACACTCATTGTGTTTTTAAGATCTAGTAATCATTTACTTGTTTGCATTTGACTTTTCTTCACTCCACTCTTTTCTCTTTTTTATCTTTTTCTTTACCTTTATCCATACTTCTCTAATCTGTTGAACCCACTCCCCTACTATTTAGTTTACAGCCCTATCCACAGCCCTGGTTATGCAATTTGCTAGGATTCAGGTCCCATCATGGTTCAGGTGGAGCCAGTTCCGTTGGTACAAGTCCCTCCTTCCCCAGTGAATCGCAAATAGATTGGTATGCCGCTAATGTGCCAAGTCTCACAAAAAGCTCATTTTTTAAACTCTGCTCTCCGACCTGTGCGAAGCTATCTCCCTCTTCAAATCAATTGGTCTGCTGCTAATGCTGAAGTTAATTCATTTTAAATGCTCTTCAGTTGAACTGTTTGGTTGAGGATGACTTTATATCTAACTGTGGTTACAAGAAATGTCAACCTTTCTAATTTCAGTCACCTAAATTTAAATAGAACTAATTTCAAAGTTTACTTCTCAGTCTATATTATTGCACATACTGCAGGTATGAATGAATCAGTAATTAAAATTCTATCTAATCTGAGATGTTCCTTCTCCTTCACACAGAGTGGAAATAAAAGAGCAATTCTGACTCATAAAACTAAGAAAGAAAACATTGCTTGAAAGCAGAAAAATCAGTCTATATAAATAGATTTTACAGAACAATAAATACTTGCCTGAAGCAGTCTGCAAGGTAACGCCAGCAGGGACCTGGATTGGAAGACTTATGGCTGAGGATAGTGCAAGAGCACTTGAGGTTCCTGAAGAGTTCTAAGCAAACAGAGTGCAGATCGTTACAACAAAAGGTTGTAATATTCCACCAGTATGTAAAACAAATTACTTGGGTCTTGATGAACAGTCTTCAGATCAGACTGAAGCTGTGATTTTATATTATTGATAATCACTTCATACAAATAATATACACTTTTATAAACTAAGTCAGTACAATAGCTCCAAATCTAAACAGGGTTAGAGTGAGGAATTTCATGAAGAAAATGGAAATGAACCATGGAAATGAATATTCCAGAAAGCCCGTTCTACTTTTAAGGGATACATGGGTGCCACGGTAGTGTAGGTGGTTAGCACAATGCTTTACAGTTGCAACAACCCAGGTTCAATTCCAGCAGCTGCCTGCAAGGAGTTTGTAAGTTCTCCCTGTGACTATGTGATTTTCCTCCAGGTGACTCAGCTTCCTCCAACAGACCAAAAACATACAGGTTGGAAAGTTAATTGGTCATTCTAAATTGTCCTGATTACGATTAAATTGACAGTTACTGGGCAGCATGGCTCAAAGGGTTGTAATGGCCTATTCTGCGCTGTATGTCTATATGTGGACTAGACCATTTCTAAAGTAAATAAAACATCAATGAAAGTTGCAAGTTTTTTTTTTTGTTTACGCTTTTCCACGTGTGAAATGTAGTAACGCAAGGACGATTCCAAGCAGTGGTATGCTTTCACATGCAACACACACCTTTGCTATTTATAATAGATATTCAGTTGCTTATGACCTGAACCATCAGCAGGTTATGAAAGTGTCTGTGAAGCTACATTGTCTCATCTTTAATAAAATCCATTCCACTAAAGTTCCAGGTTGACATTCAATCCACTAATGCCCCTGCACACCACCCCTCTCCCAAAATGGCTATGACCCAGCTCATCATTTCTTAAGTTTGCAGCCTTCCCCCAACTCCTCACTCCTAAAACACATTCCTATCTACCATCCAACACATCATCCTCTAATGTTCCTTTATCTGATTTTTATTACCCAGTGATCATACAGTGGCATGCAAAAGTATGGGCACCCCGGTCAAAATTTCTGTCACTGTGAATAGTTGAGTAGAAGATGAAATGATCTCCAAAAGTCATAAAGTTAAGATGAAATATTCTTTTCAACATTTTAAGCAAGATTAGTGCATTATTTTTGTTTTGTATAATTTTAGAGTGGAAAAAAAGGAAAGGAGCTCCATGCAAAAGTTTGGGGACCCCAAGAGATTTGAGCTCTCAGATAACCTTTACTTGCCAAAGGGGGTGTTACTAAGTACTGACCATGCAGGGTGCTCAAACTTTTGCTTCAGGCCCTTTTCCTTTTTTGTTATTTTGAAACTGTAAAAAGATAGAAATAAATAAGTAATCTTGCTTAAAATATTAAGGAAATGTGTCATCTTTAACTTTATGCCTTTTGGAAATCAGGTTATCTTTTACTCACTTAGCTATTCACAGTAACAGAAATTTTCACTAGGGTGCCCAAACTTTTGCATACCACTGTATGTTTTGCCAACATACATCCCAATTGTCAACCACTCTCATCACTGTATTAATCACACTCACATAACATTATTATAGGCCCAGTTCCACTACCCTAATATCACTGCAGACCACACCCCAATTAATTCACAGCTGATCTTCTCTCCTCCTACAAATTTCACCTCCATCCTCTTGTTCCACATGCTACCACCTTCACTTCCATCCTGTCCTCCCCTTGGATTTGACAAAATTAACATGTTGCAGCACATGAAGGTTATTCTTTAATTTTGTACAACCGATCATTTTGCCCAATTGTTTAAATGTGTTTGTAACTGCCAACCAAATACTAGGCTTATCATAAGCTGTTATACTTTCAGACTGAGGAGTACAAATAGAAATAACATGGAAAATTTGTGCCCTCGAGTGTCAGTTCGATAACATGGCACACATGGACAAAATTACTGTAGATAACTTCATTCCCAATCCTCCCCAAATACATTGTATGTTACTAGCATGGGTGGAGCATTGGCTGGTTGGCAGAAAGCAGTGGGAATAAAAGGATCCTATTCTGGTTGGCTGCCGGTTAACAGTGGAGTTCCACAGGAGTCCGTGTTGGGACCACTTCATTTTTTTTTCCACAATGTACGTCAGTGATTTGGTCTACAGTATTAATGGATTTGTATCATTGGCAAATTTAGCCACAAAGATAGGTGGAGGAGCGGGTAGTGTTTGAGGAAACAGAGAGCCTGCAGAGAGACTTAGATAGTTTAGGGAAATGGGCAAAGAAGTAGCAAATGAAATACAATGTTGGAAAGTGTATGGTCATGCACTTTGGTGGAAGAAATAAATGGGCAGACTACTATTTAGATCAGGAGAGAATTCAAAATATAGAGGTGCAAAGGGACATGGGAGTCCTTGTGCAAGATACCCTAAAGGTTAACCTCCAGGTTGAGTCAATTGTGAAGAAGGTGATTACAATGTTGGCATTCATTTCTAGAGGTACAGAATATAGCAGCAGGGATGTGATGTTGAGGCTCTATAAGGCACTCCTGAGACCACACTTGGAGTATTGTGTGCAGTTTTGGGCTCCTTATTTTAGAAAGTATTTACTGACATTGGTGAGGGCTCAGAGAAAATTCACAAGAATGATTCCAGGAATGTAAGGGTTATTGTATGAGGAATGTCGGGCAGCTCCTGGGCTGTACTCCCTGGCGTTCAGGAGAATTGGGGGGGGGGCAGGGGGGAGATCTCATAGAAACATTCCGAATGTTAAAAGCCTTGAACAGATTAGATATGGCAAAGTTATTCCCCATAGTAGCGGAGTCTAGTACAAGAGGGCACAACTTTACGATTGAAGGACGTCTATTTAGAACTGAGATGTGGAGAAATTACATTAGTCAGAGGTGGAAAATCTGTGGAATTTGTTGTCATGAGCAACTGTGGAGGCCAAGTCATTGGGCATATTTAAGACAGAGATAGATAGGTTTTTGATTAGCCAGGGCATCAAAGGGTATGGGGTGAAGGCAAGGGAGTGGGGATGACTAGAAAGATTGGATCAGCCCATGATTGAAGAGTGGAGCAGACTCGATACGCCAAATGGTCTACTTCTGCTCCTATATCTCATGGTCTCAAATTTAAAAGAGCAATAGAAAGAATTCAAATTAATATAGCACTTACCGGTTCTACAGATGTAAAATTCTGAACACTTCCACCAGCAGGAATCACAACAGAAGCTTTGAAAAGAAAAACAAGATTTTACTACATAATTTTGCAACCTGTACAGCTTAATACACAAATTGTAATTGACATCGACAAAGAAATTTAAATAGGAATATGTTGCTGAAGGTTATATCCTGGAGATGTTCTTAGAATAAAATACAGTATCACTTTTTTGTACAATTAATAACCTGGAATCAAAAATATTTCCCTCTAATTGAAATAGTGGAAGCTACTAAAAAGAACAAACAGATTTAGGATGTTTCACACCAAATGTGATGCCGTACAATAGAGCCACACTTCAACACAGCTGCCTGCACTTTTTAGGGCAACAAATCATAAAAGGAAGTCCTGTTTGACAACCTGATGCTAACCAGATAGCAGATACATGCAATATAGCTGCTGCAGAAGAAAGGATGAATTGCAAGGGGGGGGGGGTGGAAAAGAAGAAAAGAGAGAGATGTCCAAGATTCATTCCAAGTGACATAGAATCCTTGGAAAAATAGACATGGCTGATAAGATATCCTATAAGACAAGTTGGCTGTAGACAGGCCAACAACACAATAACGACAAAAGTCTTGAAAAAATTGTAAGCAGCAAGAGAGCTGGTCATTGACTTGACATAGGAGGTACAGTGCACATGATTCACTCTTCATCAATGGTGCTGAAGTTTAGAATTAAAATTTCCTAAAAACAAACAAACATCACCATTAGCCTGATCTGGTCCAACTATGTAGATGCCATGGACAAGAAAATTCACCTCTTCTTCCTCAGGAGACTAAAGGAAAGAAAATGCCTATCCTTGTACCTTTTTTTAATCAATACACCAGAGAAAGCATCCTAAATTTATGCATCACAGTTTGGTATGGTAACTGCTCTGCCTGTGACCACAAGAAACTACAGAAAGCTGTGGCTCTTCTCTCCACGGACTCTGTCTATACTTCTCACTGCCTCAGTAAAGCAGTGAAGGATCCCACTCACCCACCCCAGAGAGTCTTTCTCCCCACTCCCATTAGACAGAAGATATAAAAGACTGAAAGCACATACCATTAGGCTCAAGCTTCTATTTCGCTGTTAAAAGATTATCAAATGGTTTTGTAGTACAACAAGATGGAGTCTAAACTGCACAAATCAACAACATTATGATATTGCACCTTATTGTCTACCTGTTAGCACTTATTCAGTAGCATTTTATTCTGCATTCTATTATTGTTTTACCTTGTACTGTGTGATGATTTGATCTGTTTCAACAGCATGCAGGACAAGATTTTCCACTATACTTCAGTACATGTGACAAAAATAAACCAATTCCAATTCCAAGCAGCAATTTAGAAGTCCAGTTCAGGTCTTTATGAGATATGTTAGCACAAATCACAGACACTGAAAATGCTGCTCTGTCATATACAGACACAATGGATTGCAATTAATTTGGAGTGCATTTGGCCCAATTACAGGGCTGTCCCAATTAGTCGAAGTTTTGCGGAAATAGTTTAAAGGTATAAAAAAGACAAACTACCATTTAACTGAGTTACAAATTATGTATTTAAATGAAATAGTACTACAGTACTATAAAACCATGTATTAATTCATAATAGCTACTATTGGAGGTATCCAATGTATGCTACTATGTTCTTTTGATTGACTGGAAACAATCATTAAGGCAGCTCATACTACTCTTCTTGGGCACTTGTATAACTAATTTCTTTTTGAAGCAGGAAGGGACTTCCGACTGTAGCGGTGAGATGTTGAAAATATTTGAATAGTCTCACCAGTTGGTTGGCACAAGCTTTCAGAGCCTTATCAGGTACTCCATTGGGCCTGCTGCCTTACAAGGGTTCACTCTCCTGAAAGACAGCCTGACATCAGCCTCCAAGACAGAGATCACAGGGTCACCGGGTGCAGCAGGGATCTTCACTGCTGTAGTTATGTTTTCCCTTTCAACGTGGGCATAGAAGGCATTGAGTTCATCTGGTAGTGAAACATCGCTGACTTTCATGCTATTTTGTAGGAAGTAATGTACTGCAAACCCCGCCAGAGTTGATGTGCATCCAATGTTGTCTCCAACCTCACTCAGAATTGTTTCTTCACTCTTGAAATAGTCCTCTGCAAGTCATATTTGACTTTCTTGTACAGACCTGGGTCACCAGACATAACTGACACAGATCTAGCCCTTACCCTCAGTAAATAATGAACCTCCTGGTTCATCCATGG
The DNA here is from genome assembly GCF_030144855.1 of Hypanus sabinus. Lineage (NCBI taxonomy): Eukaryota > Metazoa > Chordata > Chondrichthyes > Myliobatiformes > Dasyatidae > Hypanus > Hypanus sabinus. The sequence continues at coordinate 28,794,361 of NC_082717.1, forward strand.
CTTTGGAGTTGGAAATGTACAGCAAATTTTCATAAGCACACACTCATCTACACAAGTTTTAATGAAGTCAGTAACAACAGAGTCAAAGATGAATCCTGGAATACAGGCAGTCCCCGAGTTACAAACGTCCGTTTTACGGACAATTTGTACTTACGAACGGAGGGAGGAGAACACTGTCTGCCATTTTAAGTCAGATCACAACATCGTCCACCATTTTAAGTTGGATCACGATGCTGTCCGCCATTTTAAGTCGTTGCCGTTAACACTGTGTTGAATGTGCAACTTTGTACTTAACTTAAATATTTCTTAGCAAGATTCACCCTGACCCTACCTTTTCCAGTCAGCACCACCCCCACTTGTCCCATTTAACATGTCTCAGTGTGGGTGGACTTTAGGACCCAGAGCAGCACAAGACCAACCACCTGCGGCTGCTGCTGTATTTTTTTATTAAATGCAACTGTGAACAATAGCCAGATCAGAAATGCTGATTAAGTCAACTAGCTCCTGAAGAAAACTGATAGGCCAATCAGACGGTTCACTGCTGCTCAGCGACAGAACATAAAGTCGGCAGTTTTCTGTTCCATTGATGAAAAACGATCGCGATTGAAAATAAAGTGGAAATAATAAAGCAACTGGAAAGAGGTGAAACGCCATTGGTCATTGGAAAAGCTTTAGGCTACAGTCGGTCAATGATCGGAACAACTTTAAAGGATACAGGTAAAGGATAAAGTGAGAATAATGGAGCATGTGAAATGCCCTGCCCCGATGAAAGCTACAATTATTAGTAAGCAATGCAGTGGTTTAATTATTGAAATACATGCATTTCTTAAGTGTTTTATATGCATAGAAAGGTAAAATATATACTAAGACAAACGTTTGACTAACTGATGCTAAATAATACTGCAGGTACCTGTTCCGACTTATGTTCAAATCCGACTTAAAGATGGACTCAGGAACGGAACTCGTTTGTAACCCGGGGATTGCCTGTACAGTCCAGTCCACCAATTCAAAGCAGTCCTGTAAGCATTCCTGTGTTTCCCTTGTCCATACTTCCTTGGTCCTCACTTCTAGTGCCACGGTCTTCAGTCTTCAGTATACTCAGGGAGTAGAAGTACAGCCAGGTGATCAGACTTTCCGAAATGCATGCGTGGAATAGCACGGTAGGCATTCTCAGTGGTGGTCTAACAGTGGTCTAAAAGTGGTCCAGTGTGTTGTTTTCTCTGGTAGTACAAGTGATTTGTTGGCGGTAATTATTTAGTGACTTTTTCAAGTTGACCTGGTTAAAATCCCCAACCACACCCAGAGTTGTTTCATGCGCTTTGATCACATTGCTCAGATCAAGAGCCTGTTTGACATTGGCCTGAGGTGGAATGTACAATGCTACCTAAATGAATTCAAAAATCTCCCGCAGCATGTAAAACGGACGCCACTTAATTGCGAGATATTCCAAGTCTGGTGAGCAGAATTGGGACAAAACTGAGATATTTGTGCACCAAGCAGAGTTGATCATAAGGCATACACCTCCACCTCTGCTTTTGAGAGATTCAACAGTCCTACCCTGACAGTGAACTTGTCAATCGGAATCACTGTATCCTGTATGGAAGGGGTTAACCAGGACTTTGTGAAACAAAGGATGCAAGCGGTCCTAATGTCCTTCTGATAACAGCACCCTACCTCTGAGATCTTCAATTTTATTTACTAGAGATTACATCTGACAGCAAGACAGTTGGTATTGGGAGTGGAAAACCCCATTTTCTTAAGCGTATCTGTATCCCTGACTGGCGGCCACATTTCCTTTGAGGAGTCCAGTGAGAAATACGGCCACAATTGGCATTATTTCCATCAGTTTTAAGCAGCAATAGATTATTCAATTGCATTAAGACATCTTTATTAATCGTACAGATCTTGGAAGTAGTTCTAATTTCAGTAGTATTAGACTGAAACAGGAATATTTAATTGCATCCATCATGCTGTGCTGCACAAGACACTGTCATCAAAGCTCCCCAGAAGTCTTGCGTGCTGGGCCTTGGGCAGATCCCTCTGAAATGATAACACTGAGCAATTTAAAGTTGTGGCTATCTCTACCTCTGATCTCCCAATGCGGATTGGTTTATAAACCTCCAGTTTTCTCCTCAAGTCAATAATCAGCTCCTTAGCCTTGCCAATATTGAGTGAGAGATTGTCGTTGTGGCACCACTCAGCCAGATTTTCAATCTCACTCCTGTATGCTGATTTGTCACCACCCTTGATTCAGCCAATGACAGTGGGGTCACCAGTAAACTTAAATATGGTGTTGGAATTATTATAAGAACATAGGAAACAGGAGCAGGAGTAAGCCTTCTGCCTGTCAAGCCTGCTCCACCATTCAATAAGGTCTTGGCTGATCTGGCCATGGACTCATCTCCACCTACCTGCCTTTTCCCTATAACCCTTAAATTTCCCTACTATAGCAAAAATCTAACCAACCTTGTTCTTAACCATACAGTCATAAGTATAAAGCAAGTAGAGCAGAGGGCTGGACACACAGCCTTGTGGTCCACCTGTGTTAATGGAAATTGAGGAGATGTTCTTGCCAGTCGGAAGTGACTAGAGTCTACAAGTAAGGAAATTCAGGATCCATTTGCATAAGGAGGTATTAAGGCCAAGATCTTGAAGCTTATTGAGTAGCTTTGAGGGAATGATGGTACGAAATGCTGAACTGTAGTCGATAAAGAGCATCCTGATGTATGCATCTTTGATGTTCAGGTGTTCCAGTGTATGGTGTTAGTACAGCCTGAGAGAAGAAACAATGAAATGGCATCTGCTGCTAATCTGTTGTACAGTAGGGATCCAAGTAGCTTCTCTGGCAGTACTTGATGTTTCATCAGCAACCTCTCAACACTTCAAAGAGGATGGAAGTGCTACTGGATCATTGAGACAGTTGGCACGTTCTTCTCAGGCACCAGTATAACTGAAGCCTGCTTAAAGTCTATGGGTACCCAAGACTGTCAAAGCAAGAGATTAAAAATATTGGTGAACACTCCAACCAGTTAATCAGTACAGGTCTTTAGTGCTTGGCCAGATATTCCATCTGAGCTGGATGCTTTCTGTGGGTTCATCCTCTTAAAGGATGCTCATGTGATTTCACAGTGTTGTCGGTGGCTGTGGGACTTTGTGAAGCTCTCCATGTTCTGACAGTCCAAGTGAACACAGAAGGCATTGAACTCATGTGGGAGCAAAGCCTTGTTGTCAGCTATGTTGATTGGTTTCACTTTCTACAAGGTAATAGCATTCAAGTTCTGCCACAGCTGTTGAGCAACCTTCAGTGATTAAGTTTCGTTTAGAATTACCACTTCATCAATGAAGTGGTCTTTCCAGAGCTCATACCCAGACCTCTTGAATCTTGCTTGGTCACCAGACTTGAACGCCACTGACCTGGCCCTCAGAAGACCGCGGATCTCATGGTTCATCCAGGGTTTCTGTTTGGGGAGGACTCTAAATGATCTTGTGAGGTCACAGTCATACTTTATAAAGTCTGTGACAACTATTGTGTACTCATTCAGATCCTCTGTTGCGTCCTAGAACACGGCCCAGTCCACCGACTTGAAACAATTGGTAGCCACTCCTCTGCCACCTGTGATGCCCTCTTTGTTCTCATTATTTGTGGAGTCTTGCTTTTTAGCCTCTGCCTATATGCAGCTAGGAGAAGGACAGCCAAGTGATCATATTTCTTGTAATGCGGCCTGGGCATGGAATAGCCCAGATCACATCCATTGAGCAGGACCAGGACAGGATCAGAAACCCTTCATAGCCCAAGGGTGAGGATGAGACCTTGAAGTATCACACACGAACAGATTATGGAACATGGCAGCAGGCACAGAACTGTGTCTACCATTGGAGTCAGATCGGTTGGGTCTTCACCTCAGTTTATTCCCCCAAGATGTGTTACTCTGGATTTACAGCATCTGCAGAATCATGAGGTTATGACATGAAATTTTGTCTTTTGTGGCAGTAGACCAAGATCTATAGACTACAAAAAAAGAGGTAGTGTCCATTCAGAAATCTGCTTGCAAAGCAGAGGGGAATAAGCTGTTCCTAAATATTTCAGCACCAATGGAAACCAAAAGGAAAAATTCCATAATGACAGCAAATCAACTACCTTACCCGTTAGGAATAACTTTAGTGACACAAATTTTTGTAAAAAGCTTGCATTCGAACGAATCACACAGACTGAATTACTATTGTTTGCGCTTGCTGCCATCTACAGATAGAAGCAATCCCTTTTCTGCAATTTCTCTATATTTCCTCCTTGCCAACCAAACAGCACTGCTGAAATTGAATATTTAATCATTATCCCTAATCAGTCATAATTTTTATTCTATTACAATTGTACATCAAGTTATAATTGTAATTACGTAAAAAATACAATCTTATAATTCAAATTGAAAGCAATTAATCTGTGAGATACATCTATTCACAGTGATTATGTTGATGGCAAAAATTAAATGGTGGTTTTCATTTCAAGAAGTCAGTATATGAGAACAAGATCGTTCAGGATTGGAAATAAATTGACTTCCAGAAAGGATACATTGTAGTGAATGGAAAGGTATTTGTCCCTTTTTTAAAAAAATTATGATCCTCAAGAACCTATACAAGGTAATATATCTTACTGATACCCCTAATGAATTTACCGAAAAACCGCAAGATCCAAATACAAAACTTAAAATATTTTTACTCAGGAAAATATTATTTCCAAAAGAGTACAAATAATGATAATGTGTTGCAGGCAGCATGCTAATAGCAAAAAAAAAGCAGCCGCCCCTCATAAATGGTGAGAACATTAATAAACTATATTTACCTCTTTTGGCTAACCGATTGATACCTCGAGTTCAAGTTACTGTTTAATAATCAAATATTCAATATAAATCACAGAAACTATGCTTCCATTATTGTTATAACCTAGATGCCCCTGGCAGCATAAAGCTACAAATTTGGTTAGCTATCCAATTATTGAGCTTAAAACACAGAAGAGATTCTACAGATGCCAGATCCAAATCCAGAGGAACAATCACAAAATGCTGGAGGAACTCAGAAGGTCAGGCAGCATCTATCTAAAGGAACAAACAGTCAACATTTTGGGCAAAGACCCTTAATTAGGGCTAGAAAGGAAAGAGGAAAGAAGCCAGAATAAAGTGGGGGGGGGGGGGGGGAGGGGAAGACTAAAAAACTCTCTTGCATATGGCAGTTGATACAGCTCACAATCTATACTCTCACCTGTTCTGCAATCCCAACTTGTCTCCAGATATTAGGCCTTTTGCTCTAGAACAGCAGATTAATGCAGCAAAGTCACTTCTCAGTTTCAGCAACCGAGGTTCAATCCTGTACTTGGTACTGTCTGCATACAGTTTGCATATTCTACAAGACATGTATTTGCATTGGTGTACCAGTTTATTGCTATATTCCAAAGGTGAATAGCTTAGTAGATTAATTGGCAACGGAAAAGGAGCCCTAATGACTATGAGAGAGGCAAATTTTGCAGATTACATTGGGGTTATGTGGGTAGAGGAGATCTAATTGGAATGTGGAGAATATAAACTGAGATTAATAAAGGATATTTCTAACTGAGTGCTTGAGGGCTAGCACAGACTTGGTCAGTCAGAGGAACAGTTTTCATGATATATGACTTGATTACTTCTCCACTGGCACATATACGCATTAAACACTCATTCAAACCCAGGAGCAAATATATTGTTTATTTCTTTTTTAACAGCCTGTTTTTGTGATAATATTGGGAGCACAGGGTCTCAGTTCAAATGAGCCATTCTTTTTAGTTCAGGTTTTCCTCCAATATGATCAACTTGAACAGAGATAGACTGAGGTAATCAAATGTACCTAATGAAGTTTGCAGCCTGGAAGAGAAGCTTCAGTCCTCATACACCAAAATGTGCTCTTAAATTCAGCAAATACATTAATATAATTTCACCATGGACAAATATAATAATGATCCCTGTATTTTGTTTACTGCGGGCCCCTTTCTGAAGTCCTTTTGGACCATGTAACCTATTTTGGATGAGATAGTAAACCAAATTCACATTTTTCACCTTAAAGCAGAACAGTCAAGTTACATTATATTCTGGCTAATATTTATCATTTAAATCAAAATTAATTGAAACTCACCTGAGGGTGGGTGTAATGCTTGATGAGTTTTTTGATGAAGTTCCAGCATGATTGGCTGGTGATTATTCTCTCTGAACAAGCCTTCCACAGCTCTGGATTGGAGAAGCTTGCTCTCCCAAAGCTTCATTACATGAAAAAAAAGTATTAAAATTGATTAAAACAGGATAAAAGTTCATTTGATTTAAAATAGTTTACAAAATAAACGAACATTTAATAAGCTACTGAATATACAAGTAGCTACTCAATAGTCTATGATTGTCTCACCTTAATCATGAATTACTAAAAGTAATTACCCATTAATATGCCAAACTGTAATATTGTTAAATTACAGAATATCTAGAAACAGTGAACCAAGGTGCATAGAGACAGGCTATGGAACTGTTAAAATCTGATGAAAAAACAGAATGACTTATGGAAAGGTTGAAAGCATTTTGAAAAAACTAACTTTCAAAACCTTCTACAAACAGCAGTTGATAATTATTACCACTAATCTGAGATTGCTGTATATTGTTAACTAAATATACAAGGATAGAAGATGAAGCCAATACGTTGGTTTGCAAATAACCTTTGATTTACTGAACAATGGGAAAAAGCTAAAGGACATATTTACGAACATTTCTCTGCCCAAGTACATTAATTACAAAGTTAATTTATTATTGAAGTACATATGTCATCAAAATGAGATTCATTTTCATTTTCTTGCAGGCATATTCAATAAATCCAATAAACATAACAGATTCAATGAAAGACTGCACCAACAGGGTGGACAACCAGTGTTCAAAATACAACTGCAAATACAAAAGAAAAAGAAAGAAATGAGCAAGAAATATCAAGAATAGAGGATGAACAGACTGGAAAGTGAATCCATAGGTTGTAGAAGCAGTTCAGTGATGGGGCACATGAAGCTGAGTGACACTACCCCCTCTGGCTATTGGAGTATAAAAGTTGAGATTGTTTGCTGTGTAACCAAAACTATGCAGTCAGCTTTGAAACTTGCTATTTGCTGTGCATGTACCCAATTTAGTAGGAGAATGAAATATTAAGAATGTAGAAGACAATGGTGGGTTAATGAGAGGTAGCTAAGAGATGTAGATTAGAACATGATTAAGTCAATGGGTAGAAACAATAGTGGCGGATGTACTTGTGATACGCAACTATAGACCGATTGGATATGCTAATACAACCAAACCAGGAGATTGCTATAAAAAAAATGCTATGTCCAAGGATCGGTGGTCAATCAGCGACTAGCTCAATGACTGTCTCAGCTTTGATTTGCAAATTAAAGTTTAACCTTTCTTGAAGAATCTTCTGCGTCTCCTAGTCATTTGTGGGGCACGAGAAACCACGACAAAATTGGCGACCGTGGCAGGACCAGAAAGAGACCTGCAGAAAGGAAACGGCAGATTGGGGACGCTTCCCAGTCCTCTAGGGACCCCTACAAGGCTAACAGAATTAAGGGTGCACCCAAACAAAAGGTAAGTGCTTTTTGCAACAATTTGGTCTAAGAATTCTGTTGGTTTTGGGGAGGTCTTGGAGTCTCAGAAGTGTGGAACCACTGCCGAAGGGTCTCTCCAGTCCAAAGAATCTGGCAGAATTGGGGGTTAACAGGAGGCTCAGAGGATTGATCAAGAACACTGCAGTGAGGGCAAGTACAAATAAGTTAATAAGAAGTTAAGTTAAGAAAAATTCCACGTGGTGTTGGTAAATCCCTGTGGATACCGCTTCATATGAAATGAAGGGCTGAACAGGCAGGGAAAGGAAAATAGAGAAAATCCTCATGAATACCGCCTTAAGAGATAAGGGTCTGAATAGACAAGGTGCGAAGAGAAAGATTCTGTGGATACTGCTCTGAATAGAGGTCTGTACAGGCAGAACAGAACAGGAAACAAGGACAGTCCAATATATAGTTTAAAGCACTGGTAGATAGACGAGGCATAGAATTAGAGTAAATAATATTATCCAGTAAACGAACTGTGAATCTCTGAAATACCTTAAAAAGAGAGAATAACATGACAGGTAAAGGAACAGCAGTAGAGATTCTGAGCAAAAAATTCCCGATAAATAAATATGAGATCACAAAAACTTCAGAAAAATGGGAAAAAAGAACCAAAAACCTGGTCACAAAGTGGCCAAGAGAAGGAACGTTTGATGTAAGCTTGTGTGAAGAAATGGAGCCACTAATTAAAAATTACAAACCAAAAGATAAATCTAAAAGAGGGCAAAAAAGAGAACGAGAAATGGGAGTGCTAAAACTCTTCAGAACAGAGGGAGAAAGGCTGAGGAGGACAGGTAGAATATTGATTACAAGTGAGGAAGACACTGAGGTGCTGGAGAAACAGCCTGTTAGAGAGAGAGAGCGGAAGGTACGGATGCGAAAGAAACAGAAAAGCCCCCTCCCTATAATGAGGAAGGAACCCCTAAGCAGTACCCCCTGCTGCTGAGGACAGTAAACATGCAGGGAGAAGTACAAGTTTGGGATAATGAGGAGGAAAAAAAACAAAATGAGAAGGAAAAAGCGGCGATATGGAAGGAGATATGGCAGAAAGGATAAAGGTGGAACAGGCAAAGAGAGAAATGAAAGAAGATTGAACTGATGAAATACTTGAGAGAGGAAAAGGAGAATGAGGAGTATCGGTTATACTATAGAAATAAACAGACTAGAAAAGAAAGTGGCTCATCAGGGCAGGAAGAGATGAGGCATTCAAGAAGAAGTGGAAAAAAAGACAGGAGATGAGAGTCTAGAGAGAAGGGAATCAAGCACGAGTAAGGATCATGAGGAGTCCCTGCCACAGGTGTACAGACATGGACAGGAAGAAAGAGAAGGTGACTCATTGGAGGAGCAAGAGTTAAGTGGAGAGAGAGAGAGCGGATGTGAGAATTTGTGGGGAAGACGTAGGAGGCAGAAGCCTAGAAGAGCAGAAGGAGGCGGTTGGGGAGCATCTTGCGGAAGTAGAGAGAGAGCCAGATAAGTTACTGAGAGGGGATTGCCGGAGGAGATGTGAAAAATACTCCAGGGGCCAACCAAGTATTGAATCAAGACAGAAAGGAAGGACTCCACAAGGAGACCGAGGGAAGAAGAGGACCCTGGAGAAATTTGTGTGGGAGGCAGTAAAGACATACCCTGAGACAGATGGGGAGTCAGGTGAGGAGGAGAGCCAGGGCAGGTGGGAAGAAGGAGGAAGAATGATGCCATTGTTAGTTAAAGGATCAGGACAAGAGCAGTATATCCCTTGGGGATCCCAGGACCTAGAAGGGCTGAAAAACACTCTGCCCAATCTACATGAAGGAGCAGGGAAATGGATTAGAGCCTTTGAAGAAGAAACGGCGGTACGATTATTGGCTATGGCACTATTGATAAGGTTGATGGGAACCTCCAAATTTAACAAAATAATGGAAATGGCTGGCATAGTAAACTCGAATGACCCGAGAACTGATGGAGACGGGTTTGACAGAGTGAGGCAGAGGATATGGCAGGCCCTCAGGAAGCTTTATCCACCCAAAGTGGACCCCAAAGCCTTAAAAGGGGATCCACTGGGAGACACTGAAAACCCAGCAGCCTACGTAGAAAACCAGTTGAAAAGGTGGAGACTGAGCAAGAGGTGGAGAATAGCTTATTTATGACCTCACTGTTCCGACATAGCATTTTGGATGCAATGCCTCCACAAGTAAAATCCAAACTGGAGGAAGTGGTTGGGCTAATGTCAATGACCCCACAAGAATTTAGAGACCACGTAGTCCATGCGGTTGAGAAATACCGGAAAGACAAACGAAGGTTGGCTGAGCAGCAGGAAGAGGTGCAAAGAAAGTTAATACAAATGCAGTTTGAAGAACTCAAAAAGAAGGAAAAAGAGAAAAACAAAAAGAAGCTGCCAGCAACCACCGGTCCGAGTACAGCCATCGAACTGGACAAAGCACTGCTATATGGAGGAACCAATCATACTGTAAGACAAGGGCTGGAAAACCCCATGCCAATAATCGTCTTTGGAGGAGCATTCCCACAAATGCCCTATCAGGAACAGACTAAATTCAAACAGCCGTGACAGGCCTGGAAGTCCCAAGGAGGGGGACAGAGGAGCTATGGGCAGAGGGGACCAGTGAGGAAACAGGGGGAAAGAGAGGTAGAGAGATTGTGCTGGGGATGTAATCAGCCAGGTCACATGAGAACAGATTGTCTGTTTACACCATGGCCTGTCACACACCAGCAGAAACTGATAAAAAGGGAACTAAAGTTTACCAAGGACCAGCCCCCACAGGCCCAAGCTGACCTGTGAACCCCTATGCGAGGTATTAGGGGTGCCCCGAGAAATTGAGTGGGAAGGGACATTACCCAATGATAACAAGGGAGGCAGACGAGGAACCCATAGTTCAGGTTATGTTAGAAGGGCAACTGACACCAATGATGATAGATACTGGAGCCATGTACACTTGTGTACAGCCACAGTATGCCCTTCACCTTCCCATGTCAGGAAAGTTTACTAAGACGGTAGGGTTCTTGGGGAAAACACAGTTGATACAGTGCACGGCTCCAGTGCGATTGAGAATGGGAAATAAAGGAATTGTTTTGCCAGTGCTAGTATTTAAAGGAACTCCGATTAATTTGTTAGGCAGAGATGCCTTATTGAAACTGGAATTAAAATTAGAATGCACCAGAAATGGGCTGAGTGTGGAAAGAGCAGGGGCTCAATTGATAGTGCGAGAAGACAAGAAGGCTAATGTCTTTTGGATAGGAGACATCGCAGATCAGATTCAAGAAACCTGGGAAAAATGGAAAAAGGGCGTGCAGGATATATTACCCAGGGCTGTAATGCCCAAATCTGAGCTACATTGTACAGTGATTTTTGACGAGACTCAGAACAGGGAGTTAGAAGAGAGATGGCACCAGGAGGTACCAGGATGGTACCCAACAGCACCTGGAAGGGGAGGCTGTGATAATTGGAAAGCAAGGGGCAGCTTTACAAGTTAAGTGGAACACCTTTTTAGAAAAATGGTACAGGATACCGGAGGCTGCGCCCCACGTAACGTTGTTGGTAAACAAGGGATATCAGTCTAAAGACTTAGGACCCTTAGTTAAGAGTGCTGAAACCGTAACAGTGTGGAGGAAAATCATGCCAGAGGTATGGATATCAGAAGACAACAATTGCATTAAAATAATGGTAAGTGTAGATATGGTAGGGACAGTGAGAGAGGTCAAAATAACTCCCCAACCACACCTGCCCTTGCTGGGAAAGGAAAGAGGCAAGCAGAAAGATAAAAGGTTAGATGAGTTGCTGTCTATTCTGTGGTCACAGCATGACACGGACGTAGGGAAAATAAAAACAGCTAGTCCGGTGGAAATAAGGCTAAAAAGGGGAGCAATTCCACCCAGGAGACCACAATACCCTCTAAGACCAGAAGCAGAAGAGGGAATAGCATCAACAGTGCAGGGGTTGCTTGAAATAGGAGTGCTTAAAAGAACAAACAGTCCATGCAATACCCCATTGCTGCCAGTCTTAAAAGCAGATAAATCTAAGTGGAGATTGGTGCATGATTTGCAAGCAGTAAATGATGCGGTAGAGGACTAGCCAGCGGTAGTCCCCAACCCACACACGCTTTTGACTAATGTTCCACCAGAAGCAAGTTACTTTTCAGTGATTGATTTGTGTTCAGCTTTCTTCAGCATTCCTCTAGCTGACCAGTGTCAGTATTTGTTTGCATCTACTTACAGAGGTGCTCAGTATACCTATACCAGAATGCAGCAAGGATTTAAACATTCACCACGTTTTTAATCAGGTGTTGAAGGCAGAGTTAGAAGGCATGCCATTGGAAAGTACATTGTTACAGTATGTGGATGACCTGTTGATTTGCTCCCACAGTAAGGAACAGTGTGAGCAGGACACTATAACTCTGTTAGAGAAGCTGGCATACGGAGGACATAAAGTATCCAAAAAGAAACTGCAATTTTGCATGCAGCAAGTGGAGTACTTAGGCAGGGTAATATCCAAGGGAGTGAAGGCAATAGCACCAGATCAGATTGAGGTGATAACTAAGGCCCCCAAACCCCAGACTGTAAGGCAGATGACGACGTTTTTGGGGATGGCAGGGTACAGCTCAGATTGGATAGGAGAATATGCTGAGATTGTGGCACCTTTGAGAAAGATAACGAAAGAAGCAGGACATACAAATTTGAAGAATGGCTTACAGTGGAATGAAGAAGCGGAGATAGCTTTCAATGCTATTAAGCAGGAATTGCAGTCAGCACCAGCATTAGCTTTGCCTGACTACGAGAAGGTTTTTCATTTGTATGTATCCAACCGACAGGAGGGTTATGTCACAGCGGTTCTAACACAGGAGACAGGCACAGGAAAAGCAAAGCAGCCGATAGCATACTACAGTACGAGACTAGATGAGGTGGCTCAGCGGTTTCCACCCTGTTATCAGGGATTGGCGGCGCTGTACAATGCATATGAAAAGGCATCATCTGTAACCCTGGACTATCCTGTGACTCTGTACACACACCACAAAGTAGCAGAATTGCTGGAAAGAGGGAAATTTGTGCTGACGCCAGCCAGGATAGCAGTGTATCAGATGCTATTGACATTTCCAGACATAACTATACAGCGATGCACTACCAGTAATATAGCCGATTTTGTCCCTTTGGGCTATGAAGGAGAACCCCATGATTGTGTAGGGAAGATGATGACATTTGCCAAATTGAGAGCAGATTTACGGTCAGAACCACTAGAGGATGCAGATAAAAAGGTTCTGTTCGTAGATGGCTCTTGTTATAGGGCTTATGATGGAAATCATGCAGGGTTCTCAGTAGTGCAGCAGGATCAGTCGAGCTATAAGATTATTAGGCTGGAGCCCTGTCCCCAACCATGTTCCACCCAACTAGCGGAAATCAAAGCCCTGACAACTGCGTGTGAAATGATGGAAGGTGAGAAAATAGACATCTATACTGATTCGGCATATGCTCATGGAGTATGCCATTTGTTCGGGGCAGTGTGGAAGCAGAGGGGTTTTAAAAAAAGTAATGGAGATCCCATACAACATTGTCAGCAAATTCTAGACTTAATAAAAGCCATAATGAAACCTAAAGCATTGGCTATAGTAAAATGCCAGGCACATAAAAAGGGAAATGATGTAATAACAAAGGGAAATCAAGCTGCGGACGAGGCAGCCAGAAAAGCGTCTGGATGTACATCAGCTGTCATTGCCCCCCAGGTAAGCCTAACTCCAGAACCTGACGTAAAGGACCTAATTGAAATACAAGGTAAGGCAATTTTGGCAGAACAGACAATGTGGAGAAAAAGGGGGGACCAAGCAGAACCCGGAAGGCTTGTGGAGCACAGAAGACGGTTTGTTGGTAGCGTCCACCCCTCTACTGACGTTTCTGATTTCAGAGGTGCATGGGATGGACCATTGTGCAAGGGGGGAAGTGATAAAGAAGGATGGTTTTTGGCCACCTTATTTTCAGGCTTCAGTGGACTTTGTCTTGTCACAGTGTGAGGTATGCACACAGAATAATGTTCGGAAGGGAATTACAACCCCAACAGGTCACATTCCTGTACCTGAAGGACCATTTAAGCATCTAGTGATCGATTATGTAGACATGATAAAGACAGTAAGATGGAAAAGATACATGCTGGTAGTAATTGATCGATTTAGCAGATGGGTGGAGGCGGTACCTTCAAGAGATCAAGGGGCAAAGACAGTGGTAAAGTTTCTGACAAATGAAGTGATCCCAAGGTTTGGAATACCTACAGAAGTTAGCTCAGACAATGGTTCAGCTTTTATCCAGAAAGTGGTCGAACTGGTACTACAGACACTGAGGTTAAAGCAAAGATTTGGATGTGTATACCACCCTCAGTCGCAGGGCATGGTAAAGAGAATTAATGGAACCCTGAAAGCCAAACTAAACAAAATTTGTGCAGACACTAAACTTAATTGGGTCGATGCTTTACCGTTAGCATTGATGAGTTACCGCATGCAAACTAATCGAATGACATGCCTGACACCGCATGAGATGCTCACTGGGAAGCTATCATACCTGTGATAGGGGTAAGCAAAAATGTTGAATGGATAAACTATATATACTACAATCAACAGAGATTCATCAATTACACCGATGATGCACTGGAGGCCTTAGGGCAACAGCTGGATGCAACTAGCAGGATGGTGTGGCAAAACAGACAGGTACTGGATTGGCTTTTGGCAGAAAAAGGGGACGTGTGTGTAATGTTTGGAGAACAATGCTGCGCTTTCATACCGAACAATACTAGCCCAGAAGGGTCTTTCACCAGAGCAATGAATAAATTAAAGAATCTGCGGACAGAGGTCAAACAGAATGCAGGATTTGAACATCAGTTCTTTGATTGGTTAGAAAGTAGACTCGGAGGATGGGGAGCATGGCTGACTAAAATAGCAATAACTGTCAGTATTATATTGTTGAGCTGTGCGCTTGTGCTGTGCTGTTTTCTTCTTTGTCTCAAATCTCTTGTAGTGCGTGCTGCAACCAAACAAATTCCAATGCTCGTGGCAATTACTGAAGCAAGCTTAGTGGAGAAAGAAACACCGAAAATGTATCGTTACAGCCTACAACACCTGCAGGATGAACAAGAGCAAAAGGACAATGTGGGAGTAGATTGTAAGGGCTTCTGAGTCTTTTTCCCTGTCTCAGGTACAAAGGGACAGGTTTTTGGCTCAGCGGCCCAGGGTAACAGGGAGAGAATACTTTGAGGTCTTGGCACAGAAAATTATAGTTTAACCCGAGATTTGGGAATAAGTGCTTGCGTTTATTGGGGCTTTTGTGCGCAGACTCTTAGTCTTTTCTCTGTGTGAGACCCTCTGGGTCTCAAAGGGGGGATATATTGGAGTATAAAAGTTGAGATTGTTTGCTGTGTAACCAAAACTATGCAGTCAGCTTTGAAACTTGCTATTTGCTGTGCATGTACCCAATTTAGTAGGAGAATGAAATATTAAGAATGTAGAAGACAATGGTGTGTTAATGAGAGGTAGCTAAGAGATGTAGATTAGAACATGATTAAGTCAATGGGTAGAAACAATAGTGGCGGATGTACGTGTGATACGCAACTATAGACCGATTGGATATGCTAATGCAACTAAACCAGGAGATTGCTATAAAAAATGCTATGTCCAAGGATCGGTGGTCAATCAGCGACTAGCTCAATGTCTGTCTCAGCTTTGATTTGCAAATTAAGGTTTAACCCTTCTTGAAGAATCTTCTGCGTCTCCTAGTCATTTGTGGGGCACGAGAAACCACGACATGGCTAAAGAGCCTCATGGTTGAAGGTTAATAATTGTCCTGAGGCTCCTGTACCTTCTTCCTGATGGCAGCAATGAGAAGTGAGCATATCCTGGGTAGCAGAGGTCCCTGATGATGGATACTGCTTTCCTACAACAGCACTCCATGTAGATGTTTTCTATGGTGGGGAGGCCTTTACCCATGATGGATTGGGCAGTGTCCCCTACTTTTTGTGGGATTTTCTACTCAATAGCATTGGTGTTTCCATACCAAGCTGTGATGCAGCCAGACAATATATTCTCCACCACACATCCACAGAAGTTTGTCAAAGTTTTAGATGCCAGGCTGAATCTTTGCAAACTTTCAAGGAAGTACAGGCATGCCGTGCTTTCTTTACAATCATGTGCTAGCAAACAGCTATAGGTGGTGGTGTTCTCATTTACCTTCCACCCTTGTTCATCTTGTTAATATTGCTTATAACTAGAGAGATACTTTGCCAAGAAACTGTAATGCATTGTATGTATAATGTATACTGCATTGACAGTGCATTAGTGATGGATAGAAAGAATGCTTAGAGTAGTGAATGGTGCCAATCAAACCAGCTACTTTGTCCTGGATCGTGTCCATTTCATTTTTAAAACGTGTGCACATTCATCTAGGCAAGTGCAGAGTCCATCATAATGTTACAGACTTGCACCCAGTAGAGTGGAAAGGCTTTCGGCATCTGGAATCTAATTGCTAACTCCAAGATACCCAGTCCCTGACCCGCTCTTATAACCACAGCAATTATTAGGTGGTCCAGTTAAGTTTCTATCATCCCTTGAAGAGTGAAGTTGGGTGACTCATTGAGATAATGATACTAAAGGTTAAAAGTAGGTTGTTAGATTCTCTCATTAGCTCTTTGTAAAATTAACAACCATTAAATTTCTAGAACTCGCTGCATGCAGACATGAATTGCTTTGGCAGATTTCATGAACTTTAACAGTCACTTGAGTGGGGCTTTTTCCAAATATTTCTGGGAATACATATGAAATCCAGTTCTCCTAGCTACTACTTTAATTGCCCTTTTCAAACATTTCTATCAGGTTCCTCAGACATAATCTACACTTCAATAACTCAAACTGAAATTACCTGATCAGTTGAATTCTTTAAGGCAATTACTCACTTTCTCCTTAACTTTCCAACAATATTTTGGTCATAGATCTATAAATCACTAGCTCTAATGTTTTAAATAGTAATTTTGGGCACTGTACTTTGTAAAGTTGTGATACACAACTTTCCAATCTAACTGGCAGTCAAAGAATCATCAACCATTGTTGAATCTGGTGAGTTTGTGATCCAAAAGGGTTCTTTGGAAGTCGAGAATGAGGCATAAAACTTATTGTTTAAAGTTTAATAATGTTATAAGAATGAAGAATGAAAAGTTGTAATCCTCCTATACTAAAAGCTAACTCACACTAAAATAAAACTACTCCAGTGGTAAGAATAGGCTATGAAACAGCCAGATTCAGTTATGTGACTCTTGCTGAAGAGAAACTTCCAGAAAAATATGGAATCAGCTATACAGCTGGCCCCCATTTTTTGAATGTTCTCTTTACGACAGCTTGCTGTTACAAAAAACCTACATTAGTACCTGTTTTCACCAACCAAAAAGGATTTTCGCTTTTATGAAAAAAAAACGCCCACTTTATGCATGTGTTTACCCCAAGAAAGACTACCATGACCGTGAAGCCTTGCGTGGGCAGTTGTGTGCCCATACGTGTACGTGCGTAGGCGTGTATGTGCCGATTTTTTTCTCCTGAAGCAGTCTTCCTGATTTTGATAAGTAAAACTGCACAGTACATACAATATTTGAACTTTATATATGCTATATATTTATCATGTCATTCCTGCTTTTACTATATGTTAGTGTTATTTTAGGTTTTATGTGTCATTTGGTAGGTTATTTTTTTTTGGGTCTGGGAACGTTCAAACACTTTTCCCATATAAATTAATGGTAATTGCTTCTTCACTTTATGAAATTTCGGCTTACAAATGGTTTCGTAGGAATGCTCTACCATGGATAGCAGGGGAAACCTGTACTACAAAAACCGAAAAATTGATGAAACAATTTTATATGTGATTAAATAACAAAGAAAATAGGAAATGTTAAACTGCAAGAAAAATTGCAACTTCACACTCAAATTCAACACCATCTGCAATGTTTTCACATTTCCTTAAAAACATTGAAAGGGAAACCATCCAATCATGGGGACATGACACACTTCAAAGTTTGAAGTAAATTTTATTATCAGCACACATAGATGTCACCACATACACCCTGAGATTCATTTCATTTTCCTGTGGGCATATTCAGTAAATCTATAGTATAGTAATTATAACAAGGAAAGTAGTATCATAGGTAAGGCAGATAAGCTCAGAGCATGATCTACAAGCATTTCGGATCTACAAGTATTTAGGTAAACAGGGACTTATTAGGGAGAGTCAACATGGCTTTGTGCATGGTAGGTCATGTTTAACAAACCTATTAAGAGTTTTTCGAGGAGGTTACAAAGAAAGTGGATGAAGGGAAGGCAGTGGATGCTGTATACATGGACTTCAGTGAGGCCTTTGACAAGGTCTCAAATAGGAGGTTAGTTAGGAAGAATCAGTTGCTAGGTCTACATGGTGAGGCAGTAAATTGGATTAGACATTGGCTCAATGGGAGAAGCCAGAGAGTGGTAGTGGAGGATTGCTTCTCTGAGTGGAGGCCTGTGACTAGTGGTGTGCCACAGGGATCAGTGCTGGGTCCATTGTTACTTGTCATCTATATCAATGATCTGGATAATAACGTGGTAAATTGGATCAGCAAATTTGCTGATGATACAAAGATTGGACACTGAGGAAGGTTTTCAAAGCTTACAGAAGGATTTGGACCAGCTGGAAAAATGGGCTGAAAAATGGCAGATGGAGTTTAATACAGACAAGTGTGAGGTAATGTGGTGAACTATGTGCCTGTCTGGACACGCCCCCTGCTGACTGCTCCTGTGGCTCCTCCCACAGGCCCCTGTATAAAGGCGATCTGAGGCCTGACGCTCGGCCTCAGTCTCCAGGACATAGTATGATAGACACTCACTCCTGGTTCCTTCTTCCAGTCAATAAAAGCCGATATCTCGCCTTACGTCTCAGTGTGAGTTATTGATGGTGCATCAGGTATTGCATCTTGGAAGGAAAAACCAAGGTAGAACATACAAGGTAAATGGTAGGGCACTGACGAGTGCAGTAGAACAGAGGGATCTGGGAATACAGATCCAAAATTCCTGAAAAGTGGTGTCACAGGTAGATAGGGTAGTAAAGAGAGTTTCTAGTACATTGGCCTTTATAAATCAAAGTACTGAGTATAAGAGTTGGAATGTTATGGTGAGGTTGTATAAGGCACTGGTGAGGCCGAATTTGGAGTATCGTGTGCAGTTTTGGTCACCAAATTACAGGAAGGATATTAATAAGGTTGAAATAGTGCAGAGAAGGTTTACAAGGATGTTGCCTGGACCTGAGAAAATGAGTACAGAGAAAGGTTGAAGAGGTTAGGACTTTATTCCCTGGAGCATTGAAGAATAAGGGGAGATTTGATAGAAGTATATAAAATTATGACGGGTATAGATAGAGTGAATGCAAGCAGGCTTTTTCCACTGAGATTAGGGGAGAAAAAAACCAGAGGACATGGGTTAAGGGTAAAGGGGGAAAAGTTTAAAGAGAACATGGGGGGGGGGGGGGGCTTCTTCACACAGAGAGTGATGGGAGTGTGGAATGAGCTGCCAGATGAAGTGGTAAATGCAGGCTCACGTTTAAGAAAAACTTGGACAGGTACATGGATGAGATGTGTATGGCAGGATATCGTCCAGGTGCAGGTCAGTGGGACTAGGCAGAAAAATGGTTCGGCAGAGCCAAGAAGGGCCAAAGGGCCTGTTTCTGTGCTGTAATGTTCTACGGTTCTATGAATCAACACCTGAAATTATGACATTGCAGCCATTACTGAGACTTGGTTGCAGGAGGGATGGGACAGGCAGTTCTACATTCTGGGGTTCCGTTGTTTTAAATGTGATAAAGCGGAAGGGATTAAAGGAGAAGGGGTGGTGTGATTAGTCAAGGAAAATATCACAGCAGTGCTCAGTCAGAACAGACAGGAGAACTCAACTCGTGAGGTTTTTGAATGGAATTGAGAAGTAAGAAAGGTATGACTACGTTAATGGGGCTATATTACAGACCATCCAACATCCCTAAATCCTAGGGATTTAGACTAACAAATTTGTAAAGAGATCACAGGCTGTTGCAAAATCATAAGGTTGTTATCATCACTGTTGCCATTAGTTCTGATGAACGGTCTCAGCCTGAAATGTCAAATGTATTCCTTTGCATAGATGCTGCCTGGTGTGTTAAGTTCCTCCAACATTTTGTATGTGTTACTTGGATTTCCAGCATCTGCAGATTTTCTCTTGTTTGTGGTTGTTATAGTAGGTGACGTTAACTTCCCACATATTGTCATGGGTAACCCTAGTTTGTAAGGGGAGAGGGGGGAGAGGGGGGAGAGGGGGGAGAGGGGGGAGAGGGGGGAGAGGGGGGAGAGGGGGGAGAGGGGGGAGAGGGGGGAGAGGGGGGAGAGGGGGGAGAGGGGGGAGAGGGGGGAGAGGGGGGAGAGGGGGGAGAGGGGGGAGAGGGGGGAGAGGGGGGAGAGGGGGGAGAGGGGGGAGAGGGGGGAGAGGGGGGAGAGGGGGGAGAGGGGGGAGAGGGGGGAGAGGGGGGAGAGGGGGGAGAGGGGGGAGAGGGGGGAGAGGGGGGAGAGGGGGGAGAGGGGGGAGAGGGGGGAGAGGGGGGAGAGGGGGGAGAGGGGGGAGAGGGGGGAGAGGGAAAACTGCTCGAAAGATTGATGTTATGGTTTCACTGCCAGCTTGTTTACCTTTTCCCGAGGTCACTTGCCTGCTTGTAAGGTTCCTGCAGAAAGTGGAGGGCAGAGCAGGTTGATGGACAGCTGGTGTCCAACATGTGGAGATTAAAAACCAGGTCTGCTGTTACACAGACACACCACGAGGCACACAGTGCGGACACTGAACAAGCTTTGTTGCACCCACAAGGAGGTGGGGTTTTGGAGGATCAATTCGTGGAATCGATCAGTGGCTCACAGTGTGAGAAGGTGCGACCGGTGGGGAATTATTTGTGTGTCCACCCTTGCTGGGTGATAATTCCCCCACTGAAGAACGGTCTTACGTATCATGGTCATAGTCGGTGACCAACAGGACTTCAGAAGACAACGGGAAGATCGACTACACCAGCTCACCTCTCGCTCTCTCTCTCTCTAACGCTACTCAACTACATACCACAAACTGAACTGAACTCTCTTCATCATCGTAAGACTCTATCCATTTACCTCTAGGTTTGAAAGAACCTAGTTTTGTTCCTATTTCCATATATATCATTGCTAACCCATTCAACATATTTGCATTTATATTACTGTATTGCTTAGTTACTAATAAACACTATTAACTTATAGCAATACCAGACTCCAGAGGGTTTTCCATTTCTGCTGGTTCTTTAACCCAGTCACGGGGTATGTGACAAAATTGACTGGGAATTCCATACTGTAAAAGGACTAGATGGGATAGAATTTGTCAAATGTGTTCAGGAAGGTTTCCTTCATCAGTGTGGAGAAGTCCCAATGAGATAGTGTGCAATTCTGGAACAGGGCAGGTGACAGAAGTTTGTGAAGGGGAACATCTTTCATCCGGTGATCACAATGCGATTAGTTTCAAAGTAAATATGCAAAAAGATATTCTTGGTCAGCAGGTTGACATTCTAAATTGGTAAGCATGGATTGGGTCAGGCTTTTTTCTAGCAAAGGTGTACTTGACAAGTGGGAGGCCTTCAAAAGTGAAGTTTTGAGAGTATAAACCTCATAGGTTCCTGTCAGAACAAAAGGTAAAGTTAACATGTATAAGGAACCTTGGTTTCCAAGAGACAAAAAAAAAAGGTGCACAGCAGGTAGGAACAAATGAGGTGCTTATTAAGTATAAGAAATGCAAGAGAACACTAAAGAAAGAGATCAGATGGTTATTAGAAGGCATGAAGTTGCTCTAGCAGACAAGGTAAAGGAGAATCCCAAGGGATTCTACAGATATGTAGAGAGCAAAAGGATTGCAAGGAACAAAATTGGTCCTCTGGAAAATCAGAATGGTAATCCATGTGTGGAACTAATAACAGATGGGGGAGATTTTGTAGGATCTTCATTCTTTCTTTTTTTTGCTTCCATTAATTTCAATGAAACCAAATCCTGAATTTGTTATTAATTAAGTATTCTTAATGTACAGCATACTATTGTCTTCCTCAACTTTAAATAACTTCAAAATGTAATTGACTATTTTAAATTATGATTCTCAGTTTTTACTCAAGATGACAGTATTTCCTAATAGAATAGGAAAACAAAGATTATCTGCTTTATATAAAAAAACCACTGAAAACAGCATACCCAAAAATTAATTTTCTTTATCACTTGTTTTTCTTACTCTATTAAACATGTATGTGAAAACATCTGTGAGCCACTGAAGTTATTAAAGATTTTATCCTCCATCCACTCAAAGATTACATTTGAGAAATTCACTACCGCTTTAACGCTCATCAATTAATACAACTGTTACTTTGAAGTTATTCTTACATTCACAGAGATGTTCCATGAAATTTAAGATATAATACACTGGTCACTGGCGATATTAGCTTACAATTTTAGATTCTAACCAAAGTTTCTTTCATTCATTAGAATTTACACACAACTTTATTACAAGACACAAGTAGTTTTAAAATATAAAAGTTAAACATCTTAAAAAGATATGCTTTGGTAAGTAAAACAAAACACTTACCTGCTTTAAATCCTTAAGAACACGATCATCAATGCCTTCTTCAAGAAAAAAGTCATGCACATTGTTGATGACATCCTCAATAACAGATTTATAAAGTTTTGGCTAAAAGGAAAAAAATAAGACAATTTCATTAGCACTCAAGACTTTTACATTGGTATTCATTCCTTTCTCTCCCAGAAGACTGCATAAGGCAGCACAACATAATTACAACAGGGTAAAATGTCTTCAGTTCTGATGAAGGGCTTCAACCCAAAACATTAACAATTCCTCTCCACCCCCCCCCCCCCACCCCGCCCAAAAAAAAATGCTGGTTGACCACAGAGTTCCTCCAGCACACTATTGTTCTGGGCATATTACTACTGTATCTAACCATTTGCTCAAACAGCATTATCAAAGAGCCCATCAAAATTTTGCAACTGAGACCTCATATACATGAACAGTGTATAATACTCCAAAGCAAGTTTTCTTTTCTCTGAACATTTAGGTGGAGATGCAATAGCCCATGCACTAGCTACATTTGTGCTTTCTGCAGATTGTATATAGTTGGAGGAAGTACAAGTGCAAATAATACATTCTTAGACATTCCTCATATGTTCTCTATTTTATCCAACATTACAGATGGATTATGTAGATATTATCACTTTGCTGTTGTGGAATCTTGCATCAGATTTACTAAAATTCCTTCAATAGAGTAAAATTGCTCATTTATTTCATTGCTCCTCATAAATTCTTCTCTTTTGTCTTAATATTGGGCCCCTGACATGACAAATGTAAACACAGCCCAAGACACCAACCCTTTAATTGTGTATTTACTTCTGTGCATTCCTTCCTCTCGAAAAAATATTAAAAATCACAGAAGTTCGTCAAAATCTTGATATGTACTTGCTCAAAGGCGCAAAGCTGATTTACGGCACGTTTTAAAGAGCTCAATTTAAAGTTTAATACATCTCCCTTATGTCGCCGTACTTTCAATAACGCAATCTCTAAACTTATAAAGAGCACTTCACAGTCGAGGATAGTTTTGTCTTTGATTGTTCGACACGACTTCTGCAGTATAAATCTCGTGTTGTTAAACAACGGCAGTACAAGGGATATAACACAAAATTGACATGGCCTTTTTAATGCCTATCAGATGGGAAGCAGGGTTACAATGTAATTGTCAGGCTTTGAAAACACAAAATAAGTATACTGTACAACAATTCTGCATTACCTCAAAACCAAAGACACATACGATGTGAAATTTCCTAAATTTTGTCCCATATCCCTGTGATTTTTAAACCACACCCTTGAACGTTTGAACTTCAGTCTGAAAGAAAAATCGGCAACGCGCAAATGAGGGTCTCGACTATAAACACTGCGTACTTACCACCAGAAGAGCATTCGCCGAATAGGCCATGTCCTCCCCTCTGGGCCCCGCCTGAACCGCCGCGCCGGTAACTAGGCTCGTGAGGTCATATCACCTGAAGCCGTGACGTTGACTGCAGGGTGGGCGGGAAACCTGGGTCGACGCCGTGAGGAGATGGCGTTCAGCTGCTGCCCGCAAGAACAAGGTACGATTACAAAGAGTGGGCAAAGGACCCATCAGGGATCGTGCAAGATGATGGGTGGGATGATGGTGAAGACGACTATATTGCCCACCTCATCATAATCGTAGTTGCGGCAAAATCCACAGGATGAAGGAGTAAAAGCGCCTTCATTATTTGGAGGATGCTGTTGACTGATAAAATTCTGTTCCCATTCTGTGCGAAGATAAGAAATCTGTGCCCTAGTTCAAGATGGGAGTAGATCCATCAGATGCCATCTGCATTGAGGGAAATAGGCAATTTTGGCAACATGAAGGTATTTTCACATTTTAATTATCAAAGTTTAGTTATATTACTTGAAAAGTGGTTTTTCACCACTGCAAAATGTATGGGGAAAATACTTAAATAATGCACTTATTAAGGGACTTAATGGATTCTGACCCAATGATAATGAAGGAACTCAAATAGAGTTTGGCTACTTGGGGAGGGGGTGGAGAGGAGCATTCAGGCGCTGACATTAAACAGCGAAAGTTTGCTGCCCTTCTGATCTTCAGACAATGTGTGTGACAGGGGTTTCAGAGATGCTGCAAGAAGCCTTAAGGGATTGATAAGTTTTGTAGATCATGCATAGTGTAAACATGCTGTTACATTGGGCTGTAAAGTCTAAGATCAGAATTAGACCTTTTGGCCAAATGAGTCTCCTCTACCATTTCATCATGGCTGGTCCATTTCCCATCCCAACCCCATTCTCTGGCCTTTTCCCCGTATCCTTTCACTAATCAAGAACCCATAAGCCTCTGCCTTAAATACGCCCTTATCCTCGTTATATGCCTCTTCAGACTATGCGGATTTGCCGTTATGCGAGCAACTATTTCGACCAACGTCTCCTTATGTGCGTCCAAAACTATGTGAGGAGCTCTGCTTTCCTGCCAATGCAAATCCGGGCGAACGCCCCAGAGTCGGAGTCGGGCGAACGCCTCACAATCTCACTCCCACCAGTCTCGCATTGGTTTTGGCAAGCTGTGGATGTGCGATCTTGCGCTCTTAAACTTTCGCTGGTTTTACCTACGGTGCAGTGATTTTGTGCTTGAAATATTTAACTATGCCTCCTAAGCGTCCGATTTCATGTCCTGGGCCATCAGCCGAGCGGCAGAGAACCGCTTTAACATCTGAAGAAAAAGTTGGAAATTATAAACAGCGCGGCATCAGGTAACGCAGCTCTGGGACGCTACTGCCGGGAACAGAATTTTGCTTTTAAAGTTCTTCTGTTGCTTGACAATGCCCCAGCCCACCCTTAACATTTGGGCAGCATTCGTCGTAATATAACCGTGCGTTTCCTGCCGCCTTACACAACATCGCTGGTTCAACCACTCGACCAAGGTGTGGTCCACATTCCCGCCGTATTTTTTTACGGCGAACTATCTCTCAGATGCTACAAGCAACAGACGATTTTGAAAATCCCGGGAGTTTACCGGCGGTGAGGTAATGGTGGAAGTCGGAACACTTGGCACAGATGAGGATGGACATGGACTCAAGTTTAGAACGGAGTCAGCATTTCAGTCGTTCCCTGCCGTCAACCCTTCTTCCCTACAAGCAAACTTCTGCTGAAAAATAAAATGCTGCCAAGCAAACAACCCTCACCACTTTCTTCAAACCGGTGTCAAATCCTGCCGTCGTTCTGTGAGTCTTCCTTCACCCCTTGCTGCGCTCGATGTCCACCTTGTCCATGGACCCCACAACACCCACTCTTCTCCCGGAGCGAACACACCTGCCACTGTTGGGGAGTACTGTACACCCGAGTATGTTAACTTATTATGAATTATTACATTGAATATTACCTTAAATTGATGAAATATAATATAAATATTGCCTAGTGGTGCTGCTTTTGTGTCGTATTGGTATGAAAATGTGAATAAGTTACACATAAAACATACTTGGGAAACCCTCCAACGCATCCCTATTTTCTCCATTTAAATAATTATTCACGTTATGCGTCGCATTTAACGAGGATAGGGCACAGCCAAAGACTTGGCCTCCACAACCACCTGTGGCAATGAATTCCACAGATTCACCATCTGATGCCTGAAGATATTCCTCCTCATCTCTGTTCTAAATCCTTCTGTTCTGAGGCTGACCCTCTATTCCTAGACTCCCCAACTATAGGAAACATCCTCTCCACATCCAATCTATCTAGGTATTTCAACATTGGATAGGTTTCAATGAGATCCCCCCCTTCAAAATTCCAGTGAATGCAGGCCCAGAGCTATCAAACATTCCTCATATGATAACTCATTCATTCCCAGAATCATTCTCCTGAACCGTCTTCAATGTCAGCACATACTTTCTTAGATAAGGGGCCTAAAACTGTACTCCAATACTCCAAGGGGTGGGGGGGGGGGGTCTCACCAGTTCATTAGAAAGCTAAAGCGTTACATCCTTGTTTTTTTTTATTGTAGTCTTCTCAAAATGAATGCTGGCATTTTGCCTTCCTTACCATCGGCTCAACCTGCAAGTCAACCTTTAGGGAATCCTGTACGAGTATTCCCAAATCCCTTTGCACCTTGGATTTTTTAACTTTCTGCTCATATTGAAAATTGTCTACGGCTTTATTCCTCCTACCACACTACTTCCTGTAGAAGTAGTAGAGGCCAGTTCAGTTGTGTCATTTAAGGTAAAATTGGATAGGTATATGGACAGGAAAGGAGTGGAGGGTTATGGGCTGAGTGCGGGTAGGTGGGACTAGGTGAGATTAAGAGTTCGGCATGGACTAGGAGGGCCGAGATGGCCTGTTTCCGTGCTGTGGTTGTTATACGGTTATATGGGCATACACTTCCTGGCACGGTATTTCATCCACTACTTCTTTGTCCAATCTCCTAATCTGTCTAAGTCCTACTGCAGCCTTCTTGCTTCCTCAACACGATCTGCCCCCCAACTATTTTCATGTCATCCACAAAGCCATCAATTTTGTCATTGAAATCATTGACTTATAGCGTAAAAAGAATTGGTCCCAACCAATGTTCCCTCTAATTTTTAGTAGTCGGTGTACACAAAAATCTTATGTTGTGCAATTTTTTTTCCTGTGACAAAATATGTGCACACTGAATGCACACATGGCACAGTTTATGTATGTTTACAAAATATTTGACATAAAACTGCACAGGATAACTATAAAGTAACATACATATTTAAGTCACTCAGTTATTTTTTCTCTCTCCTGTCTTTGGCATTTACCCATTCTTTGTAAACTATCTAGACCATAGGTGTCAAACTCAAGGCCCGCGGGCCATATCCGGCCCGGCGTACAATTATATCCGGCCCGCGAGATCATTTTAAATGGATCTATTATTTTAATTATTAATGGCCCGGCGATATGAAGCCTATGATTGTAAGTTAATACCAATCATAAAAATAATGTTTGCTCAGCAGTCTTCTTCATAAGAAACGGAATTTGTGAAGTGAAACACTTTGTAGTTATAGCAGAGACTGAGACACATGAGAACAGGCTGAAAAAACGGAGGCAATGAAAGCTGCGTTCGCACGCGCCCGACTTATCCGGCCCGCATGAAGCTGCATTTTGCCCAATCCGGCCCGTGACCTAAAATGAGTTTGACACCCCTGATCTAGACTAATAGAACTTCCATCCAATTGATAGCTTTTGATTCTCATTAACATATCCAAATGACATTCACCTAAACGGTTTCTCAGCTTGCTTTTGAGTTGATTCATTAGGCTAAAACAGGCATGGGCAAACTACGGCCCGTTAAGCTTTTTAATCCGGCCCGCAGAACTTGATGAAATTATATTAATAAACCTTGTTAACGTTTTTTCCCCGCAATTCTGGCGTTTTCCCAATAGATGACGCACTCTATATACATTTGTGGCGACCCATTTCCTGGCACATCCGAACCGGCTCACAATTAGCCAGCATTCCGGCTGAGGGAGATAGCCTGCGGGGATTTGCGAGCACAGAGTTTTGGAGCCTCTGCGCCATGGGGGGGCAGGTTGAGGGAGGCTTAAAAGTGAGGCTGGGGATTTCGAATAAAGTTTTTTTCTTCGACTGCAGTTACCGACTCCGTGTCGTAATTTTAGCGCTGCATGTAGCACACCGCTACACATTGACCTTTGTTGAGGTGCAGCGTATTACTCCACATTTGCACTTTACTCTTTGTTCGGCTCGACCTATTTGTGTGAACAGGCGTTCAGCGTCATGAACATCAAAAAAGCCAGCCACAGATCCAAGTTAACTGACCAACACCTCAGATCCATCCTGAGAATCGCCACAACAAAACTAAATCCAGACTTTGATGCACTGGCTAAAAAGGGAGAACAACAACACTGTTCCCACTGAAATTAAAAATAAGTTTCTTCATTGTGTTATGTAAAAAATGCATTTGAAAATATTTTTTTTAATAAGCCTTACATGTTACATGTCATTTCTGTTAAGTGATGGACATGAGTAGTGCGCAGGTGCAGGTACGTTCTCAAAATAAAAAATGCGCTCCAGATCAAATAACGTGCTCCGCATACTGGCGCGCTGTCACTGTTGTGTCTTTGTGCTGGTCGTTGTTGAGTTTTGGCACAGGACAATTGAGTAAGAAGGAGCAGGACAAGTAGACCTGCATCTCCTACCGTTTTTGAAATAATGACAGTCAGGAGGAGAGTGATGATGATAATATCTTGAAGGATAACAGAATTTTCAGTGCTTTAAAATAATAACTGTTACTATTAAAAAAAGCTGTATTTTATTCATTTAATTTCAGTGTTTTAAAAGTCATTTCAATAAATAGCTAAATACCATGGGACTTCAAAGACAGATATTTTGTTGTAATGCATTTGTTCGTTTTCAATTGAAATTAAAGCACATGTTTTCTACATATCCCAAGATATTTTCTATATCCTATTCAGAACCCTGAAGCATAGTCCATCTGGTGCAGGAGACTTGTACACCTTCAGACCTTTCAGCTTCCCAAGGAATAGCAACTGCATTTACTTCTGCCCCCTGACACTCTTGAACTTTTGTTATACTGCCAGTGTCTTCCACAGTGAAGATGGATACAAAGTACTTATTTAGTTTGTCAGCATTTTCTTGTCCTCCATTACTACCTCTCCAATGTCATTTTCCAGTGGTCCATTATCCACTCTCACCACTTTATTTAACCCTATATATCTGAAAAATCTTGGTATCCTGTTTGATATTATTGGCTAGCTTACCTTCATATTTCATCTTTTACCTCCTTATGACTTCTTAAGGCTGATATATACTTGTGCATCGCATCGATTCCATAGGTAACGCATACCCTACGCTGTAGGGTGATGTGCACCTCTCCAGAAAAGTTACTCACATGTTGCAGTGACGCAGACCACAACGACTGTGATTGGTCCACTTGGCAGCATAGCATTTCCTCCTACGTATTTCCGGTTGCTTCTTCTCCACCATGTCTGTAGGTTGTGCGTACACCGATGCAAAATAGATGAACCAAGTTGTCAAATGTACCTGCTGACATGCAAAAATGTTTGAAATGAATTTTCTCGTCCATGTCTCTCACGAAGAAACTCAGCGCAGTGGCATAGAAACCTCACTGTCAACTAGCATTTTGGTGCACACCAAATCATGCTCGCTATGGCATAGAGCGACGCAAAAGTGAAAATCAGCCTTTAGTTGCCTTTTGTTGGCTTTTAAAAACTTCCCAAATCTCTAATTTCCCACTACCGTAATTGTTTCTGTATTACATGCCCTCTCTGAACTGCCACTAAGACTGTGCTTGAATAAGATTTGTTAAGAACGGGTTCTAAGTTTGACTGTTTGGGAGCTATAGACGCATAACACTGTTAACTTCTGTTTAAGAAATTAGTTTATTTAATTTTTTATATTTTTGAGTAGATGTAAATAAATATAGTGGTTTTATTGTTAAAACCTGACTCAATTTGTCATCTCTTGCTGCTGGTACGTTACGAAATCGTAACATTTTGTTGACCAATTAACACTAATGTTTAAATATGCTAAGATCACTCACGCTTAAGTAAGTTTGAATACACTTGGGTTGCTTATCTTGTTATATCATTAGTTTTAGATTTATTAGTTTGAGTTGATTTTTATTTCCTCCATCCTTCAAATACATGTGGAGTAAAAATCTTTGTAACATCTCCGTCGAAACACAAGGCATGTTTTGACTATGCAGAAAGTGGAGGACCCACAGAATGATCTAAACCTGAACGACAGTGCATCAAATGTCCATGCTGCAAGTTCTGCAAGCAGGGCATCTTCTGTATCACGCATTAAAATGGAGGCTAATTTAGCTGCACTAGCCACACAGTAACAATCATTAAAGGACAAACAGCTGTAAGGACAAGAAGAGCAGATCAAAGATTAGCTACTGAAAAGAAGGGAGCAACTACTGAGAAGGAGCAGTCTAGGTTGCAGGAAGAAATTGATGTATCGATGGCCAAAATTAATGTGCTAAGGATTTTAACTGAGGAGGGCACTAGAAGTGTTTCAGTAGGACAGTCCTATGGTGTGAGGCCCTATATTGATAAGGCATAGATAAAACCCAACACACTTTATGTCAATATTGATTCATTTGTTCCCCAAATGTCTAAAACAAATTAGTTTAGGGTAGTGGTCACCAACCCTTCAATCTCAATTGACTAGTCGATCTTTGAGACTTTCTCAGTAGATCCCGGGAGGGAAAGAAATGAAAAATAAATACACAAATACTGTTGAGAGATTGTTTCCGGGTTGTGGGGTTTTCGTTCCATTCTTTCTGCCCAGTGTGCATGCGCATAGGTCCCCCGCACTACACAGTGTAATTCAGTGGTCTCCAACCACCAGGCCGCGAGGAAACAATATGAGTCAGTTGCACTTTTCCTCATTCCCTGTCACAGCCACTGTTGAACTTGATCCCATGCGAAGTCATCAGTCGCCTAAATGTGCAGCCGGCGGGAAGAGCCGATGCTACGGCCCGGAGCACGGCTGGCGGGAAGTGCCGATGCTGCTGTCCCGGAGCGCAGACAGATGGGCGCTGCCTTTGAACCTGTTTAGCACACCGAATGTTCGTGGGGAATCCAGTGCTAAAATACTCGCAGACAACCTAATTCAGGCTCAAGGTTTCGTAAGTATCAGAGCAGCTACCTCGCTGCAATCTGTGAAACTAACTTTTGTCAGTCAATAGATCCTACAGGGGGGGCGGGCATGGACCTCTCGATCTTCTCGTTCAGTTGGTCGCTCTGTCCGGACTGCAACCGCCATGGCCCTGGCATGGGGACCTCCGGCCCTGGCATGGGGACCTCCGGCCCTGACCTTGTCCTCTCACCCCACCCATGACCAGCCGCACCTGGCCAGGGCGCCTGGCGGCAGGCGGGCAGAGGATGGAGTTCGAGCCTGGAGGCTGTCTAATGAGGTAATGAAACCCTCAAAACTGCTTCAGTACCTTGAGTCCAAGCACCCTGCACTTAAAGACGAACCCGTTGAGTTTTCTCCGCAGAATAAACGTGAGCAGGGCAGGACAGCAGCTAAGTGCCGAGAGTCGCAAAGGTCATGTTTAACACACCCCCCACCGTCGGCCGGTCTGCAAGAATATTGTCAATATTAAATATTAAACCAGTCCATGGTGCAAAAAAGGGTGGGTAGCCCTGGTGCTTATGCAATATTTCTACCTCTGGGTTGCGGGGTTTTATTCCAGTCTTTTCTGCCCCAGTGCGGATGCGTGTGACTAATCAATTTGGAGTCATTTTCGCCTTTCACTAAGGCCGAGGTAGTGGATCTTGGGCTTAAAAAGGTTGGTGACCACTTGTTTAAGGTGGTTACTGTCAGCCCAATTAAGAAGGCAGTCTGAACTTGTGTCAATTCTAACAGCTTAAGTGCTCATGGGGACATTAACTTACAGCATGGAAACACTCTTGTTTTAGATGATAGAGCTAAAAATAGTACTGTGGAAGCCATGAGGAGCTAAAATGAAATAACAAACTTATTGGTACAATAACAGTGTATTTCATCTCTACGTAAAAGAGAGATTCAAATCGTCGATGCTGATCCATTGCAGTATCGTGCATTAATGAGGGCTTTTAAGAATAGTTTCAAAGACAAGACTGATAACTATGGTGACTGCCTCTATTTCCTTCAACAGTACACTGGAAGTCATGCTAGAGAGCTTGTCATGTTAACCCTAAGGAAGGATAGCTAAAGCCCAAGGCTTTACTAGAGGAACATTTTGGTATTGAACAGAAAATTGCATCAACGTACATGCAAAATACTTATCAAATCTGAAAATGTGAAAGCTCGTCAAGACTATGCTCTTTCTGTTAGAAATTGTTGTAATGCCAAGGGAGAAGTGCAGTACAGGCGAGAACTGGACATGCCTGCCAATATGTCAATTGTTATAAAGAAGTTGTCCAATCTACTTTGGGAATTCTGCAAAACTGTTGAATGGTCACTACCGGATTAGTATACCTTTGAGAAGAAGGAATTTTACATGCCTGATGATAGTGTTTCATGACTACGGTTTCATTTACTGTGGGTGTCACTTTAAAATGCCTGGATGAGGTTGGACTATGACATCAGTATAACAAGCTGCGATAGACCGCTGGGACTTCCAAAAAGGGGAGAGAGAGGGAGAGAGGATGTAAGTTTTGGACGGCAAGCTGCTCGCAGAAGCTTGCTGTAACAATGGGTAAAGTCTGGTACTTTCCCATGCCCAAAGGATTGGGTTGATCAATGGCACACAGTGCACATTGCATGTGTGACTGTCACTTTTTATGATCTATATGTGGATTTTGTTGGGAGTATCCTGTGGTAACCACTTGCGCTAGGGTATATTCTGTGACTGTCACCTTGTGGTATTTCTACGTGGATTTCGGGATGACTCAACGAATAAGATCTTCGGCGACTGTTACTTCGTTTTCCCAGTGAGAAACCTGTGGAATTCTATGTGATCGCCACCTCTCCACATTTCAACATGGATTTACCAGTCCCTCCCCTCACTTATTCCGTGGATTACTGGACCTTTCTAGTTTGTCATCTTAAGACTTTAAGAACTGTTCCTAAACTTGACAGTTTGGGAGCCACACACATAACACTGTTAACATGTTTATTTTGTTTAATTTTCTATATTTTTGAGTAGATACTAATAAATATAATGGTTTTAACATTAAAACCTGACTCATTGTGATCTATTGCTGCTGGTACGTAACATAAAGAAGAACAACATGCTCAAAACCTAAGGAAGAGGTTTAAGAAAGATTTGTCATTTCACACTGACTATGCAGCTTTCTTGAAGAACATCAGCTCCAAAGGTAATGCCAAAAGGGTGCTTGTGAAGGATCTGGAACACAGTGATAAGAAGGCCTGGCATATTCCACTTCATGGTGATAACTACCCCAGAAAAGGGGAAACTTCATGTTATGTTTGATTGTGGAGTAACTTCTCAGGGAATATCAGTTAATTCTCAGCTGATACAGGGACCAGATCTTAGTAGTTCACTGAGGTGAAGGAGAATCCTAAGGGAATTCTACAGATATGTTAAGAGCAAAAGGATTGCAAGGGACAAATTGGTCTTCTGCAAGATCAGAATGGTAATCCGTGTATGGAGCCAAAAGAGATGGGGCAGATCTTAAATATGTTCTGCATCTGTATTTATTCAGGAAATGGACACAGAGTCTATAGAAGTGGGACAATGTAGCATCAACTCCATGGACCTTGTGGAGATTACAGAGGAGGAGATATTTGCTATCCTGAAGCAAATCAAAGTGGACAGATCCCCAGGGACAGACAAGGGGTTCCCTCGGATCATACAGGAGGTAAGTGCAGGAATTGCCGGGGCCCTAGTGGAGATATTTAAATTATCCTTGGTGACAGGAGGGGTACCAGAGGACTGGAGGATAGCCAGTGTTGTTCCCCTGCTTAAGAAAGGTTCTAAACATAAATCAGAAAGTTATAGGCCGGTGAGTCTGACATCAGTTATAGGAAATTTATTGGAAGATATTCTAAGGGACCAGATATATAAATATTTGGATAGACATTGACTGATTAAGGATAGTCAGCATGGTTTGTGCATGGTAGCTTATGTGTAACCAGATAGTGTTTTTCAAGGAAGTTACAAGGAAAGTTGATGAAGGCAAAACAGGTGATGTTGTCTACATGGACTTTAGCAAGGCATTTGAAAAGGTTCTGCATGGGAAGTTGATCAAGAAAGTTCAGTTGCTCAGTTTTCAAAATAAGGCAGTAAATAACAAGAGTATTATGAGTATCATGCAGATAGAAGAGGAGGTGTTCACAGTAATGCATATAACCCACACTTATTGTCTTGGACCTGTTTGAGGAAGACAGTTGCCTGGATTCTTGGATTTAAGAACCTGTTCTTGTTTCTTAGAAGAGGAAACGCTTGAATATTGTTCTTGCTCAGTCTGACTTAGATGAAG
Organism: Hypanus sabinus; assembly: GCF_030144855.1. Lineage (NCBI taxonomy): Eukaryota > Metazoa > Chordata > Chondrichthyes > Myliobatiformes > Dasyatidae > Hypanus > Hypanus sabinus. Next base: position 28,828,581 of record NC_082717.1, read on the forward strand.
AGCAATAAGGGTATTCTTTGGGGAGTGAGATTGAGAAGGCCAAAGGTCAGATTTGCCAAGATTGTTTCTCAGTGGGACTGAAATGGAGACGGTTGGTTTTTGCCAAAGAAAGGTTTACAGATGAATTCTTGAGTTTGCAAAGGGTAGAAAGTATGAAAAGGAAAAGTCATCTTTTCAAGCTCAATTCGGTACTTGAAAATGGTGTCTTGAGAGTTGGTGGATGGCTGAGTCAAATCAGGTTTCATATCATCAGCAGATGTGAAATTTATTTTTATGCAGTGGCGGTACATTGCAATACATAATAAAAACTGAACTACAGTAAGAAGTATATGTTTTTAAAAAAAGTAATGAGGTAGCATTCATGGGTTCAATGTCCATTCAGAAATCTGATGGCAAAAGGGAAGGGGTCCTGAATCATTGATTGTGTCTTCAGGCTCCTGTATCTCTACCCTGATGGTAGCAATGAGAAGAGGGCATGACCTGGCTGATAGAGGTCCTTAATGATGGATGCCACCTTTTTGAAGACGTGCTGGATGCTCAGGTAGTTAGTGTCCATGATGGAGCTGACTGAGTTTACAACTTATTTCGATCCTTTGCAGCAGTCTCCCACAAACCAGTTGGTGATACAGCCAGTTGAAATGCTCTCCATTGTACATCTGTAGAAATTTGTGAGTTTCTTTGGTGACGTACCAAATCTCCTCAAATTCTTAATGAAATATAGCTGCTGTTGTGCCGCCTTTGTAACTGCATTGATCTGCTGGGCTCAGGATAGATGATTAGAAATGTTGACACAGAGGAACTTGAAATTACTCTTTCTTTCCACATCTGATCCCACTAAGGATTGGTGTGTTGTCCCTTGACTTGCCCTTTCTGAAGTCCACAATCAATCCTTTGGTCTTTGTCACACCTCACTATCAAGTGTGCTCGGTGAGGGTCACCAGTTGAGGAACAGATGGTAAGATGGAACAACACCTTAGTGCAAGAGGTTCTATTTAGTGCTGGGTGGAAAAAAGCTGCCCTAAGTTGTGAAGAAAAATAGTATTTACGAAGAGACAAATGAAAACAAACATGTACGTACAAAAAATTACAACGTGTGCAGAGGCTTTCTCCACGACACACTTTGTCATTAATTTTCCAATGTAACTATTCACCAGATGTCAAATTCAACCTCTTCACCCTCTAGCAAACCTAGACAGGGGGTTTAAATCTGCCTGTGTGGGGTGTAGTGCCCCTGTTCCCATTAACTCAGGCATTATTTTAAGATGCTCCAAACTGTCCCTCGGGTCTTGTTATGTAATGGTGTGAGTGAAAGTTAAGTGAAACTGTTTGAAATTCCTGTGTCTATGATTCTTATTTTTCAATTATAAACCAGTAGAGCATGTTAACTGAAGGGATTGTTCGAACAGCCAAGCTTGTGATTGTTTTACATTTGGGGTGTGTAAATGGTGAACTCCCAAGAACTACAGAATGAGAGGGCAAAATGCATGAACTACTGGGGAAACTAGACCAGGGACAGAATGAGAGGTCTGACTAACTGGGCAAAGGGGCAAGGTTAGCAAGAGAATGAGCATTGACAACCTGTTCTGTCAAAAGTCTTACTGACTTTGGGTGCAAGGTTGTTGCTATGACAACATTCAACTAGCTGTTGCCCCTGTATGCCTTCTCATCTCCATCTGAAATTCTACCAACAATAGTAGTGTTGTCAGCAAATTTATAGATGGTATTTGATCTATGCCTAGTGTAATGCGCTTTAATGATTCACTGCTAATGTAATGGCTTCTCTGTAATGTTCACTGCTGAGGTAACGGTTTCTCTGTAGCAGCAATGTTTAGGTTATGGCTGGAGACTGCAAGACTGGTATGCATGTTAGCCGATAAGGACCCTATTCCTGAAGGCTTAGTGGGACCATGCTCCAGTGTGTTGCTCCAGTGTGTTGCTCCAGATAGAGGGTATTTACTCTAAAGCCATACGCGACACCGGGTTGCAGGTCACATTACTGTACCATTTGTTTTACAACCGGTATCTGAAGCATTTACCCTTGACACCATTCAGTGCACTGGAGATTTGGGGTCTCAGTGCTGGTGATTATCCGTATGACTGTTAACTGTCAGAGAAACTGGAGTTCTCGGAGGCCGATGTGGGAGTGTCTGAGGTTCGTGATACATTAGGGCTGGTTTGTCCAGACCCCGATGAGAGAGGCGGCATTTCAACTCTTGTGAGGAGGCTCATGGGGCACTGCAAGGAGAAGGCTGTTGAGAGTTTCCTAGGGACATTGTCCATGCACCCGGTGTTTTGGGCTGCTTTTGAGGAAGCATGTGGCAGCATAAGGCCAGATACCGAATTTAAATGAGGGTATGGCCCGGGGAAGTAGCGAGAGTGATGGGGACCCCCAAATTTCCCGGAGAGCCTTAGGGCGAGGCCTTCTTAGTGGAAGACCACGAGAGGGAGTCGGGGTTTCCTGCTGGGGTACTGGTGAGGCCCGAATTGCAGAAGCCCTTGGTTGTACAAGCGAGCTGGATGGCTGTAATTATCAGGAACACTACGAAGAGAGAGGTCTCCTTCAAGCGGGGAATGCCCCTGGTGCATCTGTTCCTGGTGATGGTAATGTCTAGTGTCCCTGTGAGACAAGCCATGGAGAAAGGATTGGAAGAAGGGGGGAAGTTGACTGCTGAGTCGTTCAACTTTGGGGAATACTTGGTGCCACCAGGTTGGAAAAGGAGGCTGGTAGAGAAGATGTTGAAGCTGGAAGGTGTATTTTCCATTGGTTAGTTTGATGTAGGTTGTTCCAAGAGCACTCATCACACTATCTGGGTGACAGAGGACACCCCGTTTAGAGAGAGGTTGTGGCGACTGGCCCCTGCAGATGTGGAAGATGTGCAGCAGCATTTATGTAAGTTGAAGGAAGCTGGGATCATTACTGAGTCCTGAAGCCCCTGTGCATCCCCAATAGTGGTGGCCCGGTAGAACAACGCATGTGTGTGGTCTATAGGACTCTGAACAGGCGCACCATCCCTGACCAGTATACAGTCCTGAGGGCGAAGACGCACTGGCCTGTTTGAGTGGTGCGAAGTGGTTCAGTGTGCTGGATTTGAGGAATGAATATTACTAGATCCCAACAAAGAAAAGATGAACTTTGTGTCCCCTGGGATTCTTCCAGTTCGAAAGGATGCCCCAGGGCATACCGGGAGCATCTGCAATCTTCCAACAGGTCACATAGAAGATAGTGAGGGATATGAACTTACTTGAGGTGTTGATGTATTTGAATGACCTCATAGTATTTGGATCCACCATGGAAGAACAGGAAGCAAGGCTACTGAAGGTGCTCGGCTGACTGAAAGCTGAAGGGTTAAAACTTTCCCTGGACAAGTTCCAGTTCTGCAAAACATCTGTTAGCTATGTCGGACACATCATCTCACGGGTTGGAGTAGCTACAGACCCGGCTAAGATTGAGGCAGTGACCATTTGGCCAAGGCTCCAGACTGTGAGCGCTATGCGCTCGTTCCTCGGGTTGTGGTTAGTATCGGAGATTCATGAAGGGCTATGCCAAAGTGAGTCACCCATTGATCACCTCTTATGTGGTTAACCTCCCTTGGGGGAAAAAAGGACAGGAGGGTGGAGTATCTTAACTTGTCAGAGCACTTTGGAAGGAGGTGGGATGTAAAATGTGAGGAGGCCCTTCAGTGGCTGAAGGAGCTGCTGACCCAGGCGCCAGTGCTGACTTTTGCGGAACGCCGATTGCTGTATATACTGCACACAGATGCCAGACAGGGATTGGGGGTGTCCGGTATCAGGATCAGGGCACCGGGTTGAGGCCCGTGGCGTTTTTCAGCCAGAGTCTTGCCCTCCAAGAGAAACTATCCCATGCACAAGTTGGAATTCCTGGCGTTGAAATGAGCAGTACTGGATAAGCTGAGTGACTATCTCGACGGGGCCAAGTTTGAGGTGAGAATGGACAACAACCCCCTAACTTTTATCCTAATCTTGGCGAAACTGGATGCCACAGGACATTGGTGGTTGGCAGCATTGACTGCCTATGATTTCAGCCTGAGGTATAGGCTTGGAAGCCAGAAATTGGTGCTGATGCTTTAACCCAATGAATGCAGGAGGGATACTGCGAGTGCCACCAATGACCAAATTTTCGATGTAGACTTTTATAACAACATTTGATGAAAAGTGCTTGAACTCAGCTATCATTGTGACAATATTTCAATGTTGAGGGATCACTGATGACAAAATACCACTAGGTTGAATATATGTGTTGTACTTTATATTGGCCACTTTTCAGAAATGCTTATTTTAGGGTAGTGTTGAATAATAGTGTTGAAAAATGAATAATAGCACACATGAAGCTACCACTGGTGCAATGCTATCACATATTTTCTAACTCCAGAGACATACAGCTTGCCAAAAATCACTATGAGCTTTATTTCCCTCACATGGTACCGACCAATCCTACTGGCTCAGGGACTAATTAGGCATCTGGTTCACTGTTACAACCGTACACAAAATGAAGCTACTGGGTACTCGCTACGTTACTTGATGTTTGGGCACGAGGCAAGGTTGCCCATTGAGCTTTGTTTTGTGACTGACGGGGGTGACTTACCTTTGAAGACTTATCTGAAATATGTAGAGGGTGCCCCGTTTACAAATGTTCGCTGTACGCCACTTTGTTTTTATGAAACACTTACATTAGTACCTGTTGTTGCTATTGGAAAGAATTCCAAATAAGTTATTTGTTTTTACAAAAAAAGCGCCAGCTTTAAATTTGTGCTTACCGCGAGAAAACTACCATGACTGTGAAGCTTTGCACGTGAAGTTTGTCATAAGGTGGGCGTTGAGAGCGGACCCAAATGCAAGAGACAGACACTGAAGTACTAGGAACAAGACTAGGTGTGTCAAGCAAGCAGGGGAAGTGGGGAAGAAACGACGCTCGACAAGATACAGGCCCTGGATGAAACCAGGATACTGTGCCTGGGCTAGGACTAAACTAGGAAAGTGGGACTTGGACGAGGAACTTGAACAGGAACGTGGAACTTGGACAAGGACTCCGACTCCGGAACCTGGGTCTTGACTCAGGCTCGGACGCTGGATCTTGGTGAGGACACAACGTGGCAAGGCAACAGGACTGGAAGTGGGAGCAGGATGCAGGACTCGTGTGCTGGATGAGGACATGAAGCTCAGAATTGAACTTAGGAGACTGGAACACAGAGCCTTGGTCTTGGGAGACAGGAGTGCAAAACACAGAGCCGGGACCCCTTCTTGGGAATAGGACATAGGACCGGGGCTCATACACAGAACACAGAGCCAGGACCGCTCCTTCAGAACAGGACGTACAGCCAGGATTCATACACAGAAAGCTGAACACGACGAGACAGTTCTCAACACTAGCTGGAGGCAAAAGGCCAGACCTACCTAGCGAAGGCGAGTACACAAAGAGACAGTTCCAAACAACGAAAGATGGTTCCTTATCTGGACACAGCACGTCTCAGGCGAAGCTTCAGCCAAGGGTTAGAGAAAGAAGGGGAAGGGAAGGGTACAGTCCAGCCTCAGGGTAAAGGCAAAGACAGCTTGGTTTACCCCACTGAGTGCGAGTACGGGATACTGAGAAGACAAACCAGCACCTACACTCGAACCCAGGACCAACTATACTACCAGCCCCAAGGTGAGCAACAGGTCCCTATGATTAAGCCCAACTGAAGCAAGGGATTCCCAGAAGACCCAGAGTCTGGAGTCAACAGACCATTGTCACCCCTTAGGACCATTGCCCTGGGCCCTCTCCACACCAAAAGGATTGCTGAGAAAGACAAATGAAGCTACTTTAGCCACCACCTTGCAGGAAAATGTAGCAGTAGAAGAGCAACTCTCAGGAAACTCTGCTACAGTGATTGATGGAATGAACTTGGTCCAAAGAGTGAAAGGTGATCAAGTTACTTTCAGAAGAATAGTGAAAGATATCGCCGGGTGAAGAGACTGGTCATGAGCTGCAAGCTGTCAGCTCTTCAGTGTCAACAAGAAGAAGCAGATGGCCGCCTACTTCTCCACGATGCCTGTGCCACAAGAGAGGGATACCGATCTGTAGTGATCTGCTCAGAAGACACAGATGTCTTTATCATTTCTTTAGCATTTTGTGACAAGATTATGGCCCCATTGTTCCAGAGGTGTGGCACTAAAACCCGTAGAAGGCTTGTAGACATCAGCGAGGTTGTGGCCACTGCTGGCATAGAGATTTGTAGAGCTCTCATTAGGTTGCACGCATATACCGGATGTGACACTGTAAGTGCTTTTGCAGGCAAAGGGAAAACAAGTGCCCTAAAACTTCTGACCAGCAACAGGGAAACTCAAGACACATGGGTCAGCAATGGAACCTGGCCGCAGAACTGATGGATAAACTGGAGGCATTTACCTGTCTCCTGTATGCCCCAAAAGCATTGACCACCAAGGTCAGTGAGCTCTGGTATCACCTTTTCTGTGCCAAAAAAGGTGAAATGGAAAGTCATCAACTCCCACTATGCAAGGACTTCTTACCAAACCATGCACAGCGAGCCAGCTACCAGGCTTTTATATGGAGAAGATGTTTGGCGAAGGACACACAAGTGCCAAGTCCTGTTGGCCGAGGTTGGAAGATGGAGAGAGAAGAGGAAGCTGAACAGATGGTGGTGCACTGGATGGAAGGCCAGCCAGCACCCGATGCCATCCTGGATCTACTGGCCTGAAACTGTCCAACAAAAAGGTTCACTCCCAAGACGTATGTGCGTTGCAAATGGCCTCAGCTGTACTGACGTGTAGACTGACAGACTGTGAGAAGCAGGCATCCACCTGAGAGAGTGTGGAAAGTTCAGATGAAGTTGTGGAAGATGTTGAAGAGTTGGAAAATTATTATGATTATTAATAGGTTATGAAAGTATGGAAAACAGTCTTTGATTAAACATATTCATTTTACAATCAAATGTGGCCTAGGTTATGGCACTGTGGCACCCCACATTTGAATTATTATACTGTAATTCTATATGCTATGCTGAAAGCTTAAGATTGTCTTGATTTGATACAACAATATGGAAAACATCATAACATTGCTAAAACTCCAGAAATCTCTCCAAATGAGGCTTTTTATGTTTTCTGCTGTGCTGATGTTAATATGGAATATATACAAAATGTGATTACTGATTTGAATTCCTGAATATATTCTCTACAAATCCATGATTATATGTATCCTGGGGATTTTACTGACTTTTCCAAAATAAACAACAGACAAAGATTTTTTCTTAAAATGAAATAATTCACTCTACTGAAATTGGGCACTGTACCGCGAGTGCCACCAATGACCAAATTTTCATTGTAGGATTTTATAACAACATTTGATGAAAAGTGCTTGAACTTGGCTATCATTGTGACAATATTTCAATGTTGAGGGATCACTGATGACAAAATACCACTAGGTTGAATATATGTGTTGTACTTTATATTGGCCACTTTTTAGAAATGCTTATTTTCGGGTAGTGTTATAAAATGAATAGGACACATGAAGCTACTGCTGGTGCAATGCCACACATATTTTCTAACTCCAGAGACATATAGCTTGCCAAAAATTACTGACCTTTATTTCCCTCACATGGTACCGACCAATCCTACTGGCTCAGGGACTAATTAGGCATCTGGTTCACTGTTACAACCGTACACAAAATGAAGCTACTGGGTACTCGCTACATTACTTGATGTTTGGACACGAGGCAAGGTTGCCCATTGAGCTTTGTTTATTGACTGACGGGGGTGACTTACCTTTGAAGACTTAACTGAAATATGCAGAGGTGTGCCCCGTTTACAATGTTCGCTGTACGCCACTTTGTTTTTACGAAATACTTACATTAGTACCTGTTGTTGCTAACGGAAAGAATTCCAAATAAGATATTCTCTTCTACAAAAAAAAGCGCCAGCTTTAAATTTGTGCTTACCGCGAGAAAACTACCATGACTGTGAAGCTTTGCATGGGCAGGTGTGTGCGCATGCGTGTACGTGCTGATTATCATAAGGTGGGCGTTGAGAGTGGACCCAAATGCAAGAGACAGACACTGAAGTACTAGGAACAGAACTAGGTGTGTCAAGCATGCAGGGGAAGTGGGGAAGAAACGACACTGGACAAGACACAGGCCCTGGACGAAACCAGGATACTGTGCCTGGGCTAGGACTAGACTAGGAAAGTGGGACTTGGACGAGGACCGTGGAACTTGGAAATAGGAACGTGTAACCTGGACAAGGACTCTGAGCCAGAGACTGCACAGGGACCCGGAACCTGGGTCTTGACTCAGGCTCGGACTCTGCAACAGGACTGGAAGTGGGAGCAGTACGCGAGACACCTGTGCTGGATGAGGACATGAAGCTCAGAATTGGACTTGGGAGACTGGAACACAGAGCCTTGGTCTTGGGAGACAGGAGTGCAGAACACGGAGCCAGGACTGCTCCTTCAGAACAGGACGTAGAGCTGGGACTCATACACAGAAAGCTGAACATGACGAGAGAGTTCTCAGCACTAGCTGAAGGCAAACGGCCGGACGTACCTAGCGAAGGCGAGTACACGAAGAGACAGTTCCAAACAATGAAAGACGGTTCCTTATCTGGACACAGCATGTCTTCGGTCTTGCTCCGGCAGTAGAACTTGACAGCGAGGCTCCAGGCGAAAGGTAGCAGGCAAGGCCTCAGCCAAGGGCTACAGAAAGAAGGGGAAGGGAAGGGAAGGGAACAGTCCAGCCTCAGGGTAAAGGCAAAGACGCCATGGCTTAACCAGCGTAGGTAAGGACAGGAATGGACAGATTCAACTGCAGGGTAATGGCAAAGGTGGCCTGACTTACCCCACCGAGGTGAGGGTGGGATGCTGATAAGATGAACCAGCACCTACTGTCAAACCCAGGACCAATTATACTCCCAGCCCCAAGACAATTAAGCCCAACTGAAACAAGGCACAGCCAAATGACCTGGAGTCCGGAGTCAATGGACCGGACTGTGAACCAGAACGTGGACTTAACAAACTGGACCATGACACTGGTTTTTTTCTCTCTACAAATCAGTTTTGGCTAAATCTTCCTGATTCTGGTAAGTGAAACTACACTATACATACATTATTTCTACATTATATAAGCTGTGTATTTATTAGATCATTCCTGCTTTTACTATATGTGAGCATGATTTTAGATTTTATGTGCTATTTGGTATGATTTGGTAGGTTATTTTTTGGGTACGGGAATGCCCAAAAATTTTTGCCATATAAATTAATGGTTGTTGTTTCTTGGCATTATGCCATTTTGGCTTACACTGTACCTTCAGATAGCGTGGGATACCTGTATCTGATATGAGGAGAGAGCTGGAAAGGGCTGGGGTTGTGGCTGCCAAGTGGAATTGAGGAAATAAGAGGAGGTATGTTCAAAAAGTGAGGTTCTCCTGCCAGGAGACCGAGTCCTCATAAGAATTTGGGGCTACTTGGAAAGCACAAGTTGGCTGACCCCTGGGTGACCACACCCTATGTGGTGGAGAGTCAGATGCCAAACCTACCAGTTTTTCAGGTGAAACCAGAGGATGAGAATGGGCCTGTCAAGATTCTCCATCAGAACCACATGCTGCCGCTGGACAAAAGGTGCAGGTAGATCCAGAGCCCGACTTGGAGCCTACACCTAGTAAGAGGACTCTGCGGAAGTGCAGGGCGACTGCAGGGCCCACAGCAGGAGAGGCTGGGCCAGCCCCTGCCCATGAGAGGAATACTGGTTCAGAGGATGAGAATCTGGATGTGTGGTATATGCTGCCTTTCACTAACTCCCCATTGATTGAGGAAGAGATTCCCGGCCCTTCTCCCACTGAGTCAGGTGAAGTGGGTAGGGGCTATCTGCTGACAGCCTGGGTTACAACAGGACCCTGAAGTGTGGAAGCAGGGCCTGGACACAGGACAGAGGCTCCGAATTGCAGTGGGGCACAAGTGATAGGTCGGGGGAGGACTCACGTCTGAGCTTGAAGTGTTAATGAGAATGTATGGCGGTCTCAGAATTAGGAGATCACTGGGTAGGTTGGCCTATGTAGAGCCTGGGAAACAAGGTGTGATCTCTACCGTTTTGGGGAGCTATGTCACTGCCTTTTGCACCTGGATTGGGTTTTGTGTTTTGCAGGAAGGCTTGGCAAATTATCTCAACATCATGAGGACATCACTAAATTTGGTAGGGGGAGAGTGTAACGCGCTGTAAGGATTCACTGCTAATGCAATAGTTTCTTTGTAGTGTTTCACTGCTAAGACCAATGGAATGGCTTCTCGTAATGTTTACTGCTGAGGTAACGGTTTCCCTGTTGCAGCCATGTTTAGGTTATGGCTGGAGATTACAGGATTGTGGTATGCATGTTAGCCGATAAGAGATCGTTGCTCTGTATTGTGAATCTGGAAGTAGATTGTTTGTGGTCTTTGGTCGAGGAGAGATGAAGAGGGAAGACACGTGTGGAGAGAGCTTGTAGAGCACCGGATCGAGTGGACTGGGATCTGAGGGCCCGAAGGTTGGCGACGCTCAGAGGAGATCGATGGTGGAAGAATGGCAAATGAGTGAGCTCCAACATGCACTTTTGACTTTTCCTTGAAATTGGCCCCTTTTTTACTTTCATTACTAATCTTATATTCAGATTAAGATTCATAAAGTTCAATCATTTAATTGCATATGGTGTACTGTCTGATATTTTGCATTGTGGGTTTGTAGCTGGGCAGTACATTACACAGCACCCACACAAATGTGATTTCGCAGTTGGCCAGGCCAGAGGCTCTTTCCTCCCAGATCAGTGGTCACCAACCCGTCGATTGTAATCGACTGGTCGATCTTTGAGACTTTCCCAGTAGCTCCTGAAAAAAAAAAGAAAAATAAATACACAAATACTGTTGAGAGATTGTTTCCAGGTTGCAGAGATTTAGTTCCTTTCTTTCTGCCCAGTGTGCATGCACATAGCTCCCCCGCACTACACAGTGTACTTCAGTGGTCCCCAACCACTGGGCCGCGAGGAAATGATGTCAGTCAGTTGCAACTTTCCTCATTCCCTGTCTCAGCCACTGTTGAACTTGAACCCAAGTGAGGTCATCAGTCGCCTAAACGCAGTGATACCCTCGCACCAGTGTTTGCCTCACGCGGCCGGCGAGAACTGCCGATGCTACTGGCCTGGAGCGCGGACAGATGGGCTCCACCTCTAAACCTGTTTAACACCAAGTGTTCGTGGGGAACCCAGTACTAAAGTATTTGCAGACAACCTAATTCGGGCTCAAGGTTTCGTAAGTAGCAGAGCAGCTACCTCGCTGCGATATACTGAAAGTCATGCCTCCAGCCAAATTTTTGTCGGCCAATAGATCTTACAAGGAGGGCGGCTGCGGGCCTGTCACACTCCTCGCTTGGTCGGTCATTCTCTCCGGACTGCAAACACCGCAGCCCCAATATGGGATCCTCCGGCCCTGACCTTGTCCTCTCACCCCACCCACAACCAGCTGCACCTGGCCAGAGCGTCTGGTGGCAGGCGGACAGAGGCTGGAGTTCAGGCTGGGAGGCTGACTAATGAGGCAATGAAGCCCTCAAAACTGCTTCGGTACCCTGAGTCCAAGCACCCTGCACTTAAAGACGAACTCGCTGAGCTGGCGGAAAAAACATGAGCAGCTAAGTGCCGAGAGTCACGAAAACTAAATTGTGGAATAGACTGAACATAAGGAACATGCTTCGAGTATCGCTGAATTCCTGTCGTGTTTAACACCCTCCCCTCCACCATCGGCGGGTCTGCAAGAATATTGTCAATATTAAACTGGACCACGGTGCAAAAAAAAACGATGGGTACCTCTGGTGTTTATGCATTATTTCTACTTCCGTGTTGCGGGGTGTTACTTCTGGTCTTTTCTGCCCCATTGCGCATGCATGTAACTAATCGATCTGGGGTCAATCTCGCCTTTCACTAAGGCCGAGGTAGGGGATGTTGGGCTTAAAAAGGTTGGTGACCACTACCAACAGGATTGATTCCATTAGATGCTGTGTGATTGCCCTGTTTAAATCTGTGGTGGTATGGATGCTGCTGGGATGGAGCGGTGGTGTGCCTCCGTGGGGTTACAGGTAATTAATGAGTGCGTGTTGAGTGGGGTTGATATTCATACCCTGGATGAATTGTTGGTTCGATTTTTGAATATGGTTAAAGCTGTTGGCAAGGTTGAAATTGTAGCACGAAGGTTTGATAAAATGGCAGGCTCAGACCTTGTTCTAGTTCAGACTAGTGCTGACATAACGGCGGTGCCCCATGGCTTGTCCATACTGTCAGGGAGGAGGAGAAGGGAGCTGAGCAGACTGGGTCACAAGCTGAGGGGTGGAGACTTTAGAGACAGGGTTCTATCGTTTCTGCGGAGTGGGGGGAAACAGTGGTCTGATTTGGAAAGTTTAGTTAGGCCCTGTCCCCCAGTGAAGGGCAAGAGTTCTGAGTTGGAATCAGCCCTTACCTCCCTGATGAATAAGTGGCCCAGTGCACAGGCAGCGGGTCCCCACCGGAAGCTAAGTATATTCTCTGGAATAACGCCCATCCCTGAGGGGGAACAGGAGTAAGAGACCTGGGCAGAGCAGACCTCTCAGTTGTTAGATAAATGGCAGCGCTCTGATGACGTAAAGTGACAGAGATTAGTTGAAGGTTTAAAGGGGTTGGCCGCTGATGTAGTGAGAGCTGTGAAAACTAGCCAAACCCCCGCTAATCAAACACATTAGAGAGAGCTTTTGGCATGACAGGGAGCCCACTGGAGCTCATGGCAGGTTTTCAAAAGATGCGTCAGGAGAAGGGGGAGAAGCTTTCCACTTACATTTTTTGGCTCGAGAGGCAGCTAAATTGTTCGTGGCACTGGGGGGGTCATTCATGCGGCCGAGGTGGATAAGATAGCCAAGGGCGCCCAGACCCAGGACATGATTGCTTGGTGACTCCGACAGTCCCATAGAATGTGCCACCCCCCCCCCCCCTTATTTGTTCAGCTGATCAGGGAGGTGTGGGAGGAGGGGAACGCATCGAAGGCGCAAGAGGGCTCGGTCAGCAGGGTACAGTCCTCGGTTGTAGCCCCTTCTGGTGAAGTGACTGGGGCTAGTCCAACCCGAGGGATGGTAAAGGCGATTGTGGCAGAGCTGAGAACTGAGTTGTCCCGGTTGTTAACAGCAGGTGTGGACCCTCCATATGATAGGACAGGTAGAGAGGGCCCACCCACCAAGGGGACGGACTACGCAGAGGGCTGCATATGGCCAGGGTTCCTTGAGAAGAGGGGCGGTCAGTAGCTTCTGCTATAACTGTGGGGAAGAGGAACACTTCTGGCAGGAATGTGAGCGGCAGGAAGCCCCTCGGAGAGCGAGCCCCCGGGTGCCTAAGCAGGGAGAGGTGTCGGGAAACTTAGAGGAGACCCAGTGAGGGAATGGCCTGGTGTCTCTGGGGGAACAATGTACCAAGGAGCTCCCGATAGCAAAAGACCCTATTCCTGAAGGCTTAGTGAGACCATTCTCCAGTGTGTCGCTCCAGATAGAGGGTATTTACGCTAAAGCCATTCTCTGGGTTGCAGGTCACGTTACTGTACCATCCGTTTTACAACCGGTATCTGAAACATTTTCCCTTGACACCATTGAGTGCACTGGAGATTCGGGGTCTCAGTGCTGGTGATTATCCGTACGACTGTTAATTGTCAGTGAAACTGGAGTTCTCAGAGGCCGATGTGGGAGTGTCTGAGCTTCTTGATACATTAGGGCTGGTTTGTCCGGTCCCGGCTGAGAAGGGTGACGTTTCAATTGTGTAACATACAGCTCGAACCACATCATCAAGTTCCTCGATGATAGGACCGTAGTGGGTCTCATCAGCAAGAATGACGAGTCAGCTTACAGAGAGGAGGTGCAGCGGCTAACGGACTGGTGCAGAGCCAACAACCTGTCTCTTAATGTGAACAGAACAAAAAAGATGCTTGTTGACTTCAGGAGGGCACAGAGCGACCACTCCCCGCTGAACGTCGACAGCTCCTCGGCAGAGATCATTAAGAGCACCAAATTTCTTGGTGTTCACCTGGTGGAGAATCTCACTTGGTCCCTCAACACCAGCTCCATAGCAAAGAAAGCCCAGCAGCATCTCTACTTTCTGCAAAGGCTGAGGAAAGTCCATCTCCCACCCCCCCCCACCCCCATCCTCATCACATTCTACAGAGGTTGTATTGAGAGCATCCTGAGCAGCTGCATCACTGCCTGGTTCAGAAATTGCACCATCTTGGATCGCAAGACCCTGCAGCGGATAGTGAGGTCAGCTGAGAAGATCATCGGGGTCTCTCTTCCTGCCATTACAAACATTTACACCACATGCTGCATGTGCAAAGGACCCATGCACCCCTCATACAAACTCTTCTCCCTCCTGCCATCTGGGAAAAGGCACTGAAACATTCGGGCTCTCATGACCAGACTATGTAAAAGTTACTTCCCCCAAGCCATCAGACTCCTCAATACCCAGAGCCTGGACTGACACCAACGTACTGCCCTCTACTGTGCCTATTGTCTTGTTATTTATTGTAATGCCTGCTCTGTTTTGTGCTCTTTATGCAGTCCTGGGTAGGTCTGTAGTCTAGTGTATTTTTTTCTGTGATGTTTTAATGTAGTTCAGTGTAGTTTTTGTACTGTTTCATGTAGCACCACGGTCCTGAAAAACATTCTCATTTTTACTATGTACTGTACCAGCAGTTATGGTCAAAATGACAGAATAAAGTGACTTGACTTGATTGACTTCATCACTGTAGATGTGAGTGCTACTGGACAATAGTCATTAATGCACTATTACTGGTATGATTGTTGCCCTTTTGAAGCAGGTGGAAACTTATGGCTGTAGCAATGAGAGATTGTAAATGCCTTTGAATAAACCAATCAATTGTTTTGCACAAGATTTCAGAGCTCTATCAGGTCCCCCGTTGGGGGCTGTCTCTTTACAAGGGTTCACCCTCTTGAAAAATGATCTGACGTTGGCCTCCAACACATACACTATCACTGGGTCACCAAGGCTACAGATTATTTTATAACTGTAGTTCTATTTTCCCTTTCAAAGCATGCATAAAAGGTGTTGAGCTCATCTGGGAGTGAATTATCACTGCCATTCATGATGTTAGGTTTCGCTTTAGGGGAAATAATAGCCTGCAAACCCTGCCAGAGTTGATATGTACCTGATTCCACCTTAAACCTCAGTTGGAATTGTTCTTTTGCTCTTGAGATCACCCCCCGCAAGTCATACCTGGTTGCCTTTTATAATCCTGAATCACTACACTTGAATGCCACAAATCTGGCACTCAGCAGACTGTGAATCACCTTGTTCATCTGTGGCTTTTGATTTGGGTATGTACAGTGTGTTCTCATAGGTACACATTCATATACACAACATTGCCTGATAAGTCTAAACATCCTGGTATACAGGATCTTCATATCTCAGACCTAATTCTGAGGCATGTACATCAAGAGATGGGACATGGTGGCCATAACCAAGTTATCCAAGTTGTACCAAAATTACTGGGGTCCCAGGGCTAGTATAGCCATAAGACGAATCCTGTCTAAGTGTGTTGTTTGTCAATGGTTGCAAGCTGCTCCTGGAAGCCAGCACATGGTGGATCTAACTCTGGACAGTGTCTCTCCAGATGAACCTCAGTTTACGTGTGTAGAAGTGGACTACTTTGGACCTTTTGAGGTGAAAAGCAGAAGGGGAACATTGAAGAGGTATGGGATCATATTTACCTGTCTAGCTATTCAAGCTGTTCACATTAAAGTGCTGTCTTCTTCAGACACAGATTCCTTAGTTAATACACTTCAACGCTTTATAGCCAATTGATGACAGGTTCGTGGAATGCACTGATAATGCAACAAACTTAATTGGAGCTGAACATGGGTTGAGAGAAGCCATTGAGAAGTGGAATCATTTACGTATCAGTGATATCCTTCAGAAAGATATTACCTGGATTTTTACTCCCTGACTGGCTCATGTCTTCAAGGACCTTGGAAGAGATTGATCAGGTCTGTGTGAAGGGCCCTCAATTCCACCACAAAGATACAGAATCTTGACGAAGAGGATTTCCACATAGTGTTTTGTGAAGTAGAGGCTATTATCAATGGTCATCCAATTACTAAAGCATCATCCGATCCCTATGATTTGGAAGCATAAACACCCATTGCTTCTGAAGACCTCAGCATGCTTACCACCAGGAGAGTTCAAAGGAAGACATTCATGCTCATCGTAGATGGAAGCAAGTCCAATACATGTCAGACTTGTTTAGGAAACACAGCTAAACACAGGTCTAAGGCACAATTTTCTCCAGGAGATATTGTGCTTATAGTTGACAACATAGCACTTCAAAGCTCATGGACTGTGGGAAGAGTCATTTATGTCTTTCCAGATAGAAGAGGATTTGTGTGGCAGGTGCACATCAAGACAAAGAACAGCTGTCTGAATCTGCCTATAACCAAGATCTGCCTTCTATAGGAAGCAGAGGTTTGAGGAGCTGCAGCTCTAGAAACTTCGTGATTGTCTCGACAGAGAGTGGTAGTAAAGATCACTCTGTACTTTGCAAAGCTGATGGAGACCTATACACACAGACTCGAGGCTGTTATTGCTGCCAAAGGTGCATCTACTAAATACTGACTTGAAAGTGTTGAGTAATTATGTAACCAATTAATTTGTGTTAATATTTATAATAAATTTAGACAAATTTGTGGAAATTTGTTTACACTTGACTCTAGACTCTTTTCTTTTTATCAGAGTAAAAAAAAAGCCAAATTAAATACAATGTGATTTAATGTTATAAAACAATAAAACATGAAAACTTCCAAAAGGGGTAAATAATTTTTATAGGCACTGCATCTATTTTCTGTCAGTCTTACTGTATTTTGTATTGAGCTTTTATTATGGGTAATTTTTCATGTGAGTGGGCATGGTATAACTGAAGAGTATAATTATGTATTTATGCTTTGTTTTCAGTTCAGTTTTAGTCTGGTTAGTGCAGGGGTGGGCTGGAGGAATGATTTGTGTTTTTTGTTAATTGTTTAACGTTAACATTTAAGTACGCTAAGACTGCCAATACTTAAGTACGTTTAAATATGCTTAGCCTGCTTATTTAGCTATATTGTTATTTTTAGTTTCGTTAGTTTTTTTATTGTTATAAGATTGTTCCTCTCTGTTGATTTTCTTAATAAATAATTGGATGTACTTTCTTTGACTTAGAACTTTGTTATTTGTGGAGCATGTCATACAGCGTCAATAACCCATGCTTAGTCTATGAGCGGTTTTTGTTTGTTTTAAAGTAACCGCTACAATATCTATAGGTCACTATCGAATTGTTGAATGTGAAAACATATGTGAAGAACAGATATTAAATTTGTTTTAATCATTGCACTTTTGAATAAGTTACTTTATCAATAATGACCATTTTGGCTGGGAATTATTTCAGAGTTGTCTCCAAATGTCACAGTGACTTCATGAAAAATGAGACAGACTTTTCATTTGTTTGTGTATAAGCTTCATTTGTGGATTCAGTATGTCATGGAAATCTATGGGGACAGATCAGAAAAAAGTAAGAAAATATATGGTCTATGATATGTGATCAGTTCAGTTATTCAGTAAAATAACCTGAATAATATTGCCAGATTATTGTAGCAGCAGCAATAGCAAGTTAGTACAGATGTTTTTCAGGCTGATGACATGAAAGTAATGATGGTGTAATGAATCATTTTCTTGCTTGTAGAAATAATTTAATACAACAAATCACCAGTTAATTAATTACTAATTTACCAACAAGCACAGTAATGATCAAATATAAAGAGAAATGGAGTTGTTTGGAATCACAACAAATAAAACAATGCAGCACAGGAGGCCATTCAGTCATGCTAGTCTTCCACAAAATTATCCAGTTAATTCCGGCCAGCTGCTCTTTATGCATACCCTGTATACATTTTTTGTTCCAGTCAAGTATTTATACAA
This sequence comes from Hypanus sabinus, assembly GCF_030144855.1. Classification (NCBI taxonomy): domain Eukaryota; kingdom Metazoa; phylum Chordata; class Chondrichthyes; order Myliobatiformes; family Dasyatidae; genus Hypanus; species Hypanus sabinus. The sequence goes on from NC_082717.1 coordinate 28,846,569, forward strand.
TCCTCTATTGAATGCTTCTATTAAATCTATCTGCTCTTATTTCCAGATAACAACATCCTCCTGTGTTTGGAAAAATAGAACCTTTTGTCATTTTGGGTTATTTTGCCAAAAAATTAAAATTCATGGTGACCAAATATTCTGCCTCTGAACATCTATCATTTTTCCCACTTGTTCTATTTTGCTTGAAAAAAGGTTTCCTGCATAACTGCCATTTCTCCACACTGGTATTCTTGAAATAAATATAATTTTTTTGATTATCGTTTGACTACATGGGAATCAAGGACTGTGGGAAGAAAACAGGAAGCTGGTATGGAAGCCAAATTTAGATCAACCAGGGGGAGAAGCTTCAGTAGTCAATTTGGCCCATTTCTGTTCCTAATTCTTATGCTGTTATATCTGTTATGTTCTTGTCCCCAAGGCCACGTCATCCTTCATAATGTATTGTGTGCAGAGACTAATAAAATATCTAATGGAACTGAATTATCTGCAAGCTTGATGTCTTGTGTGGTATCCTCTATGCCAGGGGTTCTCAACCTGTGTTCATGGACCTCTTGGTTAATGGTAAGGGTCCATAGCATTAAAATGTTTGGGAACTCCTGCTCTGTGATTTGAACCACAATATGACACATTTCCACATCCAGAACATTCCCAGCTCCACTCTAGCCTCTGCTCATCAGCTGCTGAAATCATTATCCATGCCTTTTCTTCACCACCTGACCAGAAATAGGCAGCACAGTGGTGCAGGTAGTTTAGCTGCTACCTCTCAGCCCCTATGATTTTTTTTTTTTGCAGAAAATTGTACACAGTAATAACTTTGGAGAAAATTAAGTAGCATTGGAAAAAGCTTAGGCTTATAAATGACATTTATCACAGTATGATAAAGGGAAACTGTTTAACTCATCATTCAGTCCTTCAATTTAACAGTGAAATTTGATGAGGATGAGATTTTGCCCTTTATCCTAGACCTAGTCCATCGCATGAACTTGTAGATTGCAGCATCTAGCCTCATGCCCCTTTTTATCTGTTTCTGATACAAAGTTCCAGCTCAACTGATCTTCTGTGCCTAAGAAACATCTTGCAAGGCAAAAAGGATTTCAGACTGCAAGTGCATCATCTTCCCCTGCATGGATGACTGCTTTTAATAAATTGCCATTTAAAGTCAGATCCATTCAACAGCTATTCAAACAAGATTAACAATTTTGAAAAAATCAGCAGTTAAAAATTTAAATGCTCGGAAGTGGAGATAGTAGTAAATGAACGGTAATGTATTTCCAAGTCAAGATAGTGTATGACCTGGAAGAAATTCTGTAGATTTGTGTTTTACAATGAACATGCTGCACTGTCCTTCCTAATTGGGAGCAACCGAGTTTGCAAGGTGCTTTCAAGATGACCCTTCAGTGCATTTTGTTGATGTGCAATAGAATATCTACACTAATGAAATGTCTGTGAATTTATTTATTTATTTGGAGATATGGTAAAGAATAGGCCCTTTTGGCCCTTGGAACCGCACCACCCAGCAACCCCTGCCAACCCCAGTTTAACCCTCACCTAATCATGGGACAATTTACAATGACCAATTAACCTACCCAGTACATCTTTGGAGTGTGAGAGGAAACAAGAGGACCCAGAGAAAACCCACACATTCCACAGAGAAGATGTACAGACAGACTTCTTACAGATGATGCCCAGATTGAACATAACAATGATACCCCAAGCTATAATAGTGTCACGCTAACAGCTACACTACTGTTGTGCCCATAAAGTGGGCCTCTTTGCCTTAAACGTTACTGAGCTGGAATCTCGCTCTTCTATGTAAATGGAGGATATTCCAATATACTCCTGTCTTGTTGATATCTCTGGGGTGTCAGGAAATGAGTCAATTATCACGGGATGATCAGCAAATGCCCTTTTTTTGTGGGCAGATTATCTAT